>NC_045724.1:6213015-6513274 GCF_009834535.1 Camelus ferus | reverse complement strand
GGCTCAAGGCCTATGATTCAGACCCTGCTGCGTTCCCAGGCTCTCCTGCCCTTGGCTTCCCAGAGATGGAGCTGTTTGAACCCCACCTGCTGCCTTGTCCTGAGGTAATAGTTACTCATCCACCAGATTATTGTAAAGCAGCATTAATCCCCGTGGTTCCCAAGCTTGACTTGCTTTTGTGAAAAACTCCGACCTGTGTGTGCCACCCTAGATTTTCTTAATCTAAGTTGCCAGGGACCAGACCTGGTAATATGAGTTTTTAGAATTTCTCCCAGGTGATTCTACTCAAGTATAAGGCTCTGCACTCAAGGACAAATGTGCTAAACCAGTGGTTCTCCATGTGGGGTCCCTGGATCAGTAGCATCGCCAACAACTGGGAACGTGTTAGAAATGCAAATTCTTGGGCCCCACCCCAGGCTTGCTGAATCAGAGACTCTGGGGAAGGGGCCCGGTCATCTGTGTTTTAACAAGTTCTCCAGGTGATTCTTAAGCGTGCTCAAGTTTGAGAACCACTGCCCACACTTAGACTCACTTCCAATGAACAGAGTCTGGAAAGGGGAACATAGTAACTTTAGAAACCTGGTGAGCATCACTTTAAACATGCGATCAAGTTTAACATCCTCTGTGTTAAATATTGCAGATGTCACATGTCCCCTGATATGATGCACTTCACCTCTGTGGTCTGTCTTCTTCCTAGACACCCATAACCCAAATCTCATCATGAGAAAGCACCAGGCATGAAGGAAAACCGAGGGACATTCAACAAAATAATCTCCAAGACTGTCAAGGTCTTCTGGGTAAAGAAGTTGTGATATATTTATACAAAGGAATACCACTCAGCCATAAAAAAGAAAAAAATGCCATTTGCAACACCATGGATGAACCTGGAGATCATCATACTAAGTGGAGTAAGCAAGAAAGAGAAAGAAAAATACCATATGATATCACTCATATGTGGAATCTTAAAAAAAAAAAAAAGGATACAATGAACTTATTTACAAAACAGAAACAGACTCACAGACATTGAAAACAAACTTATGGTTACCAGCGGGGAAAAGGGATAGGAAGTGTTAAATTGGGAGTTTGAGATTTGCAGATACTATTATATATAAAACAGGTAAACAAGTTTCTTCTGTATAGCATAGGGAACCATATTCAGTATCTTGTAGTGACCTATAATGAAAAAGAATATGAAAAGGAATATATGTATGTGTATGGATAGCTGAGACATTATGCTGTACACCAGAAATTGACACAACATTGTAAGCTGACTATACTTCAATTAAAAAAAAATTAATTGGACAAATAAAGAATGATAAATAAAGGATTTTAACCTATTGAATATGAATCCATGAATCCAAACTGATGTAACTAAAAAAATAAGTAAAAGAGGAAAAAAAAAAGACTATCAAGACTTGAATAGCAAAGAAAAACTGAGAAACTGTCACAGGCTGGAAGAAACTAAGGGGATGTGACAACAGAATGCAGTGTGGGACCCTGAACTGGATCCTGGAACAGAAAAGGACATTAAGGGAAAAACTGGAGAGAGCTGGATAAAGTCGCTAGCAGAGTTAGCAGTGTGGCACCAGCGCTGATTTCTTGGTTTTGACACACACACACCACAATGCAAGACGCGGACTTTAGGGAAGAGGGATGGTGAACAGGATATGCGGACACTCCGTCCTATCTTCGCAAATTCTCTGTAAACCTAAAAACACACCCTAGATTTTAAAACATCCACGAAAATGAAAAATTAGACCAAAAAAAAAGTGTGATCCACAGAGCCACAATCGGTGCATCACCTGAGAGCTCATTAGTAATGAGGATGCTCAGAGCCCATTCCAGATCTACAGAATCAGAATCTGCACTTTTTCCCCCCAAAGATCCTCAGGTTGATCATTTAATGTACAACAACATTTGAAAAGCCGTGCTCTTTACTGTAAGCCTGGGATTTAGCATCAGCTCAACCTTGTGCAGGCCTGAAACATGCACCAGTTTTGATTATTGAGTTGCTGCCTACTTTTTAAGACCCGAGCTCGCTTTTCAAGCTAATTGATGTGGCTAAGCTCCTAAGCCACTCCTTGGGGCTCAGTCCTTACATGTTAACACTCCCTCAAAAGCTCAGACCCTATCTTTTGTTTGTAAGACATTTTTTTCCTTTGAAGACAAGAGTCTTACCTTTGATCCCTAAGTCTGCCTGGGACCTGCTACCTGCCACAGGCCCCTTGCCTGGAATTTTAAGTGCTGCCTCCTGGAAGCCTCCTGTCCCACTGTCCCATGCACTTCCCATGCTGATCAGTGCTGGGATTTCCACTGACTGTAACTAGAAACTCAGATGTTGGACTCTGTTTGCCACACTTAACCATGCCTGAAAATACCTAGAAATAGGATGGCCTGTAGAAAATGTGCTTCCCCAAAGCCCTCAACAAAAAGAGCAGGGCTTCCAGAGGCCCCACTGTTTACCCCCAAAAAGGTGGAGTTCAGCAGGATCTGGGACTGGAGGTAGTGGCTAGGGCCACTAGAGGCCTAGGGATAACACTAGAGAGGTCAACAATTTCCTTTTTGCCCAAACTTTTTACTTTTGGGGCATTGATGTCTCAGAAGCAGGAACCAGATGATTCCATAAAGACAGTCTGCTGATGAGGGTGTTATAAAATCCAGTTGGAGAGGTGAGCATGGACCCTCACCCTGGACGTGTTGGCATTAATGGTCTTCTCTTGGGGGAAAGGATGGCAGTGAATTGCTGGAGGTTAAAAGTCAAGAGAAATTACTCTTGGAAGCATGCCTGGCCCAGGCTGCCATTAGGGGAGCAGGCTTCTTGTTTTTGTAGGGAAACACTGGGCGCACACCTTGGGGCGTCTTGGCAAGGCTCATTCTTGGGAGACACTGTGAATTGGACCATCGCACTGGTGGGTTTTTTAGGGAAGGGGAGCAACAGCACCCAAACGATTCAAGAGCAGCTGGGGCAACCCTGCAATGACCTGAAGGTGAGAACCAACCTGATGAGCGGGGCGTGGGGAGAAGCCGATGGGATTCCACACCTCTCTGAGCCTCGGAAGAGCTCTGGGTGGGGCTGAATGTGTCCACAGGTCTGCAGGTGGGAGGCAGGGCATGGATAACCAACATGCAACTCGCTGGGGGTGCTGAGCGTGCTCAAGCTGCAGTAACCCGGAAACCCGTATTTGCGCCAACACACCACACTTCCACAAACGCACCAATTCCTAACCTTTTTATATTATTTCTTTTAGTTTCCACTTTTGAAAAACCCTAATCTTATTGCTGAAGAATAAAGAGGAGAAGAGATCGTCACACGTTTTGATCAAGCTGGACAGGAGATGACCATCTTTCACAACATCGGTGACTACAGCAATTGCACAAATTGTAGAAAATGGGGGGAAGGGAGGGCTGCCTGGGGCAGCGACCCTTTGCTGTGGTGGAGAAGCTAACCCTAGGTGGAAATTCACCCTAAGGTGAACAGGGTGGACTTCGGTGTCAATGCTAGGAAGAAAGTCCACTCTCTTATCCAAGGCTTATGGAATAATCAACATTATCTCCAAATAAGATATTCAAGTTTAAAATTTTTGACACTTTAGAGTCTAAAAATTGCAATGAAATATCCATCCATAAAATACAACTTTGTCGTGGAAGGCAAAGCATTGACATCTTGGGCCTTTAAATTCTGTTTAAAAGCATTGACACTTTGTGATTCTAAGTGTACGTGAGGGAACTAATTAGCTGTAGGCTAGGCGGTACGTGAGTCATTTATTCTTCTCATATTCATATCAACTGTGAAATCTAAAGTGAATGACGACATTCCAGGAACAATTGCATATGATCGTTCTTCAGCAGGTTCGGGCAATGTGGAGGAGCTGTCACAAGGCAACACAACATCTCAAGCTGTTTTAATGATGATAGCTCCACTGGGGAGGAACACAAGGGCAAAAACGAGTTTAGTGTCTGGGCTGTGTTTGAAGTCATAGTGAAGAAAAAAAAAGCAAATACTCTTTTGAAATGAATTGAGGGGATTAGTGGTAATGGATGAGGAATTATGTTTCAGGGACATCTAAAAACAAACACCAATAATTTTGCAAAGCCAAGAGATTTTTCATTCATCTATGGGTGGAGAAAATTATTTCCATTCTGATCAAAAAAATGGAAAAACGCATAATGCAGTGACTAGAATTAAATGCACTAATTAACAGCGAGTGCATCAGATAGGACAATGGGCAAGTAAAAGTTTTCTTTTTTCCCCACTTCTCAATAATTTCGGTTTACCTGGAATTGTTCTCTAATTGAAAGAATAAATTCTGTTTAAAAAAATGAAGCACAGAAGAGCAAATACTACACGATGCTACTTACATGAAGTATCTGAAGCAGTCAGAGCATAGAAACAGGGAGTAGAAAGGTGGCTGCCCAGGGCTGGGGGGAGGGGAGGGAAGTTCCAGTGTCACAAGATGAAAATATGGAAAGATTTAGAGGTCCATGCACAACAATGTGAGTAGACTGAACATCACTGACCTGTGCACTTAACAATGGTCACGATGGTCGATTTAATGTCAGGTGTAAATAACCATACGCTACAGGACGATATGTAAAAGCACAATAATAAATATATAAGCATTTTAAAATAAAGTATATTCAACAAGGACTTGTGTCACTGACAAGATGTGGGAGATGAGGTCAGAAATTAGTCTCCAGTGCCCTCCGAATGCTGGTACTGTGCAGGAAACTGGGACATACAGGGAGGGAAGCAGTTTTGTAGAAAGACAGGAGATAGGTGTTCCACTTAAACAGGCAGGGTCTGTAGGACAGCCAGTCTAACGTGTGCAACAGGAAGTTGGATATGCAGATCTGGGGCCCAAGAAATAAAGATCTGGATCAGAAAAAAAAACAGAGACATAGTGATCTGTAGTGGATGTGGTCACTGTAGATGGGAGCGGAAAATAAGAGCAGCAGGTGCAGAGCTGTACAAAAACAAACATGTGAAAACCACCAGTGGGGTGACTGAGAAAGAGGGGGTATGTTCGTTTCCCAGGGGCCCTGTAACAAATCATCAGACGCTGGGCAGCTTGTAACAGCAGAAATGTGTTCCCTCACCGTCTGGAGCCCTGGAATCTGAAATCAGGGTATCAGCTGGAACGTGCTCCCTACAAAGGCTCTAGCAGAGCACCCTTTCTCGCTTCCCCAAACTTCCGGTGTCTCTGTGCGTTCCTGGGCTTGTGGCTGCGTCACTCCAATCTTTGCCTTGGTTTTCACATGGCCTTTTTCTCTGTCTGTCTGTCTTTTCTTCTTCCATATCTTATAAATATATTCAATATCTTGTAATAATCTTTAATGAAAAAGAATATGAAAATGAATATATGTATATACACTGCATGGCTGGGACATTGTGCTGTACACCAGAAATTGACACATCGTAACTGACTACATTTCAATTAAAACAAAAAAAGAAATTTGTTATTCAATTTACAGCCCACTTTGACCATCTAGGATGATCTGGTCTCAAAATCCCTAACTACATCTGCAAAAACCCTTTTTCCACATAATACCACATTCCTAGGTTCCAGGGATTAAGATGTGGACATATTTTGGGGGATGCCACCATTCAACCCACTATAGAGATAAGGTCAGGAACTATGGAAAAGGGTCTCTCTGTATGGGTTAGGCAATGAGAAAGCCTACAATTAAAAAAAAAAAAAAAAGACCTGCTTAGTTTTGTGTAACGTATCTTTCACTGAATGCATTTGGCACGCTCTTCTCCTAATGTAAATACAATTAGGTCCCAGCCTTTGTGAAGTCCAGTGGGAGAGAAGCATCTAATCAAAATAATTGCAATGTACTGTGTACCTGCCACAATAGAAAAATGTTCAAAGTATGTTGGAGGCCCAATGAAAGGGAATTTTCTGCAGAATCAAAGAAGAGTCTACTAAGTGGAAACAAGCCACACACACACACAAAAAGTGGAGAGGGGGATGAATGCCAGGAAAGAGTTTTCATGATCAGTGGTTTAGAGGCCAAGAAGTGCTTATGGAGTGTTCAGGGACAAGGGGAGGGGTTGGGTGACTCCGGAGGGTAAGATTTAGGGCAGAAGTGAACAAGAGGTTGCAGTAACAGCTTGGGGCTGTGTGCAGAAGATCTTTATCTTTACTTTATCATATTCCATTCAAATCAAGATCTGGAACATTAAAGGGAGTCCATATATGGGGAAAGAAAGAAGATTGCCAGTTACCATAGAATTTAAGGAGTCATTGGGGCTCTGTGGGTTTAGGCTGATAAACTGTGAACACAGGCTCTCCAGTGATATGGGAAGGAAGCCTACTTTGCCACAGGTGGAGGCTAGAACAGGCGGAGGCATTGGAAGGATGCTGTTGCAGTAAGTCACGGGGGAAGTCGTTAAGAGCAGGGTAGCCGTGGGAATGAACACCACGTGGGATACAGGAAGGGGGCTCCCGCAGAGGCAAGAAGCCAAGATGATCTCTGGGCTTGTCAGCTGGGGAAAACGGACCAAGAGGGACACAGCTGAGAGGAGGTGATGGCTGAGAAGGGACATGGGGAAACAGAGTTCACAGCCCCTTATCCAAGATGCCACATCTCAACAGCCCTGAAAAGCTAACATTAAAAAATATAAGTTTGGGGCAGCTTACTTGGTGGTGAGCCTGACCTGAGTTAACAGGAGGCCGTTTGTAATCTCCACATACCTGCTTTAGGATGAAAAAGCACAGTTTGGTGAAGAACTACTGTCTTTGATTATGGGGGGTTGCACCCACAATATACGGTACTTGCCCCATGTTACCTTTCATGGACCCAATAAACATCTGAACCAGATATTTCTGATTTCAAGACCTAGGGTCCTGGATAAGCAATTTTGCACCTATAATGAGTCCAGTGTGGAAGCTGCATTTGAGGAGGTCCAAATCAATTCACTCTCCTGTCGAGAGAAGGCATCCACAGACTACAGGTGTTGGGGGAAAAAAACATTTTCCAGCAAACTGTGATGATTTCTCTGTAGTGGGAATTTTAAATAAAATGTGAGAATAAGCCAGGAAAAAACAATCCTCCCCGTAGAAGTGTTCTTAATTATCTTTATCATATTGAAACAAATTGCACAGTCGGGCAAAAATTTAACGTCTAATGTGTATAGTGGCACCACATACAGATGAAAAGTTAACAAGTCCATGCCACATATTTCGTTATCTGTGTTTTACGTTTCCACTTCAAAACTATCACTGAACCAGATGAGTCTAACACGAACAGCTGCCTGTCTTCACACGCCCTCCTTGACTCAGAACACTTGGGTTTCTTTTGAAGCCAGGCCCTCGAAATACAGCAGTTTTCTGGAGGCTATTTTAACTTGGTCAAACAGATTGACAAGAGTTATTTGTAAAAACGCACTTGTTCCCTTTACATTTATTTTCTGAGAAATGTGAGGAGGAAAGAAAAAAAGTCAGCATTCCCAGGCTTTAGAGAGAAGAAAAGTGGAAGTTGAACAGTGAGCAACAATTTAGAACTACAAGTTGCCTTTGCCGGCTCACAGAGTCCTGACACCTGGACCAGGTTGAATTTAACTTGGTAAATACGGAAAAGCATGTACACACATACACACACATGTACACACACACACATACCATAGACAACTGAAGGGACAACTTAAGAAGTGCAAACTATGTCCATCAGCAGATGACTGCATAAAGAAGTTGTGGTATATTTATACAATGGAATACTACTCAGCCATAAAAAATAATAAAGTAATGCCATTTGCAGCAACATGGATGGACCTGGAGAATGTCATTCGAAGAGAAGTAAGCCAGAAAGAGAAAGAAAAATACCATATGATATTACTCATATGTGGAATCCGAAAAAACAAAATGACAAACAAACTTAATTACAAAACAGAAACAGACTCACAGACATAGAAAACAAACTTATGGTGATTTGGAGGTGGGGAAGGGGGAGGGAAGGGATAAATTGGGAGTTTGAGATTTGCAAATACTAACTACTATATATAAAATAGATAAACAACAAGTTTATACTGTATAACACAGGGAACTATATTCAATATCTTGTAGTAACTTATGGTTAAAAAGAATATGAAAACGAATATATGTATGTTCCTATATGACTGAAGTATTGTGATGTGCACCAGAAATTTACACATTGTATAAACTGACTATACTTCAATAAAAATACATATTTTTTTAAAAGTGCAAACTACTATGTATAAAATAAATAAGCTACAAGGATATATTGTGCAGCACCGGGAAATGTAGCCAATATTTTGTAATAACTATAAATGGAGTATAACCTTTAAAAATTGCAAATCAAATTATTGTATACAAAATAGATAAACAATAAGGTCCTACTGTATAGCATAGGGAACTACATGCAATAGCTTGTAATAACCTATATTGAAAAAGAATATGAAAACAAATATATATGTATATCTGAATCACTATGCTTACACCAGAAACTAGCACAAGATTGTACATCAACTATGCTAAAATAAAAAAAATCGTGAATCACTGTGTTGTATACCTGAAACTTACATAAATGTGTAAGTCAGGCATAACTCAAGTAAAAAGAATCCATATCATTAGGGAAAAAAATTGTGTTTCTCTCTCCCTTAGCTCCTTTCTCCCCTCCCCCATCAGTCTTCACACTACACGATTACCTTGAAGGTTGCTGGGATTCAACAAAAATCAAACGTGTTATTGCAAGAAAGGTTTGTGGCCAGATGAGTTCATCTGATCACAGTCTAGTTTCTTAATTACTATGCATTAATTTTAATAAGCAAGAATGCACATAAATTATAACTAACTGCTCTACTTTTTCATTCAGCAGGTACGAGCAGAAATATTACAGTGTAAATAGTTGCAACACATCCTGAGATTAACACTTACTGTCTGATCTCTCCCCCAAAGCGGAGCAGTGAAATCCAGGAAGCCAACAATTGAAATGGGACATTGTGACTTTCTAGTCCCAGTTTACATCACTTAATTTTGTATCTATTATTTAGTTTTTCAGAGGTCAGTCATTCACCCCATACGCATTTCACATGCACTTTCTTCTTGCGCTTACGGCATTTCTGCCACTGTCAGAAGGTGAGAACACACACTTTTGAAGGGAAGGAAGTTAATAGTTGAAAAACATCTACTCTGGGCCACATAACTTACATTGTCATCTAATTTATTCTCCAAAACTACTCCTTCATATCATTATTGTTAATCCCACTTCATAAAGATGGGAAACAGATTTAGAAATGAAAGAGCTTCTACAGAGCTTTAGACAGTTAAAAAATGGTGAAAACCAGATAGGTTTCTTCCATCAAATATTTATTTACTACTTACCAAGCATCTGGCATTGCCCTGGGATACACCATCATACATGTCTTTCCACTGTAACAGTAGCCCTTAGCCCTGTTAGAGAACACGCTGGAATCACCTGTAGAGTTCTAAAACACATCAGTGTCGATTTCTGCTCCTGGTAATTAAGTCAGAATCTCTGGCAGTGAAGCCTGAGCTTAAGGAATTTTTAAATTTCATCAAGTGATTCTAAAATACCTCCGAGAGAGAGAATCTTTTCATTTGTTAGACTATGCTGAATACAAAGCCACCACCCTCAAAAGACTTACGCTGCACGGAAGTTAGACAGAAGTGCATATGAATATAACACATTTGGAAAGCAATTTTGAGGCAATGCATTGGGAAATTTGAAATTGTGTGGTACATATTAAAAGTAAAGGGCTTCACAAGGAATTCGCTGTGAAGTTCTTTTTTCCTTATGAAAGGAAAAATTACATTTGGAATTGGGGTGATGTTATGGACTGAATCGTGTCCTCCGTCAAATTTTTTCCAGGGGGCCACTTTTTCCTCATTCAGGGGCTGGTAAAGTAACCAACATGCCCTGCCTCCTTCACCGTTTATTGTCCTCCAGCACGAAGCCAGCCCAAGTCCCTGGGGCTGAGAGGAAGAACTGGTCTGGAGCCACCATCTCAGAACAGGTGGTCCTGGACAACAGCCTGAATTTCCTCCCAGAGTCTGAGGAGGAATGAGGTCATGGCAAACACATTTGTATTCTTCTTTCTATGAATGACTTCTTCAATGACAATTTCCACTCTCAAAATATTAAAAAAAGTAGTGGAGGGAGAGGTGGGTTTAGCTCAGTGGTAGAGCACATGCTTAGCAAGCACAAGGTCCCCTGGGTTCAATCTTCAGTACCTCCATTAGAAGAAAAAGAGGAAAAAAGAAAAAGTAATGAGGAAAAACTTGGGCTTCAGGCTCAATTCTGACCAAGGGAATATTGTGGGCTAAAGAGGGAGTCACATGTTCCTTGGGAGTCAAAATATATTTATTTGTTTCCTATGCTGTGTGAGATATTGTCCTAGACCCTGGCTGCACAGGAGAAGTCAGACACAGCCTCATCCCCTCAGAAAGCTGACATTCTATTGGGTGGGGAACGAGGCAGTAAACACAAAAGTTGGACAATCATCGCAGAATTTGGAAACCCTAGTTTTAACAATTTTGGAAAGTTTTTAAAATGCAAAGTTCTAATGCCAGACAAGTGATTCCAACTTTCCTTTGCCTTTCTTTTTTTTTAATTAACAGTAAAATACTTGAAAATGGAAATCTGGTTTTAAAGTGAAAATTTATTCAGTGACTAAAAAACTTCCATGGGAATGATGGGAAGAATATAGCGGCACAGGCTAGTTCTCCATCTTTTAAGGATTTTTTTAAAAGTCTTTCATATGTTTAGGGGATTTATCAAATTTTATTTTTATGTCTTTAAGTATTCTTTATTATTTAGTGTCAATTCAATTAAACCAACATTCTACACTATAGTTAAAATATAGCCATTCTGTTAAATTCTAGCTTGGATTAAATTTTAACATACAGTATTAATAGAAACTTTTAATAAGAGGACATGAAGCAAAATTAAAAGTATTCAGGAAAATAGTTTCACCCCTGAAAACACTTGAATAGAAAGTTAGTCTGAGTGACCAAAGATTTTAGATGTTCTATTAAAAAAAAAAAGTAAATTTGGGTTGTGGAAAATTGCTAAAACAGATTCTTGAATATAGTTTGTGAGTGTGTAGGAAATGAGATGATGATCTTTAGGAGATCATGGTATCTTAATAACAAATCATAGTTTTTAACGAGCAGAATAAAACATGCTAAAACACAGTGCCTTGGTACTCTTAAGTCATTTCTCAAAATCTTTCACAATATTTGTGTTAATGGGATTTTTTAAAAATTGTGTATGTAATACCATAGTTAGTTTCATTCCTGGTTGCACAGTAACATAGATTAGTGGTTTGAGCAAAAGCTAGTAGGAACACTTCGTATCTACTCCTGTTTTCTTTGACATTTCTATCAGCAATTTGAATGAAGAAATGGAAGGCATGTGATCAAAAATACCACCAATGCACAAAGTTTGGGGTAAAAGCTAATGTGTTTGAAAAGAAAGGTTAGATTAAAAACATTTTGATTGACTGGAACAATCGTAAAAGGCAGACCTTTCGGGCTACTGTGATAGAAAGTTCATTACTGTCGCTACCTTTCTCTTGGGTTTGCTGGGACCAGAATCCAGAACTAATTAAGCACCTATTTTTATACAATGTGCAGCACTGAAGAAAAATAATAAGACAATAAGCATTAGTCAAAAGATTAATCCTAAGGGAAAATGATAAATAGGATTTTGTTATTGTTGTTTGAATAAAAGTACAAAATTTTAGAGTAGGGAAAAAAATTCCACAGAAATAATATAATTTAATTTTCCTCTTCAGATACAAAAACCTCCTATAACATCCTAGAATGTGGCTATCAGCCTTTTCTTGAATTTATTCATGGCTATATCTCAGTATTTAAAACAATGCTTGGAACTTAGTTACTCAAAAAATACTTGTTGGTTGATTGAAAGATTTTAAGGAAAGGGAATTCGCTCCTTATTTAGTCACTGCATTTCATTTCTAGAGGATACCAATTGCTGGAATGGTCTTCCTTACACTAAGTCAAATTAATTTTTCTATAACTCCCTGTTTATTAGATAGAATTATGCTTTCCTGGGGTGAGGGTACAGCTCAGTGGTAGAGTGCATGCCTAGCACACACGAGGTCATGGGTTCGATCCCCAGTACCTCCAGTTGAATTAAAAAACAGTAATAAATAAATAAACCTAGTTACCTCCCCCCTGAAAAACAAAACAAAACAAGCCCAAAGCCATTTTTAAAAAAAGAATTATGATTTTCCAATATGGACAAAAAAAATCTAGTTGCCGTCCAAATATTTTAAGACGGCTAATACTTCTTGAGGTCTGTTATTTTTTTAGGAAGAAGGTAACTCATTCCTGAACCTTCTTTAACATGGTTTCCTATCCTGTGACATTTTTATCATCTCTGAATATGCCTCAAATTTTCAAAGATTTTCTTAAAGTGTGGTGTCCCGAATTCAACATGTCTGCATAGATGGAAATTGATCTGAGCCCCGTTATACATTATTGTAAGATTAGATTAGCTGTCTGAAAGAAAGCTATAGAAGTAGCAGTTAGTTTACTTTAGTCTGGAATCAATTAAAATCTGTGTTTTCTCAAACTACAGGGAGGTCTTAGCTGACCTCTGGGTTAAAAACCGTTAAGTTGGGTTTTTTTTTTTCCCCCAAAAATAGGATTATATTTTCCATTTGGTTTTCTACAGCAAGGCTTTTATTAGCCAAAGGATAAATAAGACATTTATTATAAGAAAAATGGTTTATGCTAACATCTTTTATATTTGGTTTTTAAATCTCATCCTGGCCTAATCAGATAAACATTCTTTGTTCTCTGCTCGCAGTCCTGAGCCCTGAAAGCCACACCCCGGTACCCACAGCTGAGGATCTGCCCTGGCAGGAGGCCTGGGGAGTCAGCACGGGCCACTCAGCCGGGGGAGTCTGAGAAGCCAGGTGGGTGAGAGGCCACTGGAGCACCCAGAACACGATTACCCGAGTTCCCTCTAGGCCAGATGGACAGCAGCGTTGCATGACCAGCACTATTGGCAGATAGAGAACTGGTTTCTGCGACCTGCGTCTGCTACTCTACCCCATGTTCTGAAAGGGGGGGGGCGGGATGCTAGATTCCTCCCCCAGAGAGGAGAGAGAGAAGGACCGGCCAGCCCAGCAGTAAGGACACTGAGGGTGCGCCCCTCTCAGCCCTCCTCACACATGGGGATGGATGGAGTAAGGGGGAGAGGGGAGGGAGCCTTTCCCGCCCGTACCTGAGAGGGTGAACAGTGGCTGGAAGAAGGGTTCTGCCAACTTATCCTGAAGCTTGGGTTTTGAGCTACTTGCAGCTCTAAGAAGGGTAACAGTGGATGTTGGGAAGACCAGGTCCGCAGTTGCTGGAGGTCCCTTCCTTCACCTTCCCTGCAGCACACTGAGCATGCTGCCCAGCTCACTGTGATGCTGTGAGCCTGTCCCAGCCATGGCAGCCATGGCCACCCGAGACTCACTTGCCCCCAGGGGATCACACGGCCAAGGGATCCTTGGCATTTAAGCGGATAGAGGCTAAGTGAATGCTTACTGGGGAAGACAGAGGAAGAGGACCTTTGCTGTCATATGGAGCCTCCTAACCCTAACCCTAACCCTAACCCTAACCCTAACACTAATCCTAACCCATCTCTAATGTCCTTACAATTTTACTCCAGCTCCAAACTTGTGTGCCCTACTCAGCGAGTCACTTCTCCATAGAAGGCAGGTTGGCAACCGTATCTTGTTCCTTGAGCATTTCCCCTTGGAGTCATTCCCCCCACCCACCCACACCACCCCCCATTCCAAGCAGCTTACCAAAGTATCCCCCTCAACCCTTAACAACTCTTTCCCTGGAAGGGATTCCAGTGATGAAATGGTCTCCATCCCATAATGTTCCCAGTGATGTTTTATGCCCCCTGTAGAGTGGTGTCTTGGGAACTCCACTGACCCAGCTATGGGATGAGCCAGAGCAGACCTCGTGTCCTCTCCTTCTCATCTGTGGATCTAGGACGCAACTTCCTTCTCCTCGGCCAGGATGGTAAGAGATCTGGTTCCAACCGGGCCAGCGGTGATGGAAGTGAGAAGGAGCTCTTTCCTCACCTACTTTGCCAGGTGGCTTCTCTCTCTTACCAACCAGCTTGCTTTCTACACTATAATAAAAGAAAGATGGGGGTCTTTGACCTACCCTTTCCTCAGGCCCCCAAAAGATAAGTCTTGCCTGATAATATAGGACATACTCTTTGTAGAAAATCTCCAGCATCTGATGCTCTGTTCCTGAGCATTAAAGAAAAGCCTGGGTGAGTATTGCAACACCACCCGATACCTGCCCCGAGGAGACGGTCAGGTCACAGGGTCTTTTAAAGGGTTATAATTTGTCTGTGGCATGAGGTGATATATCTCTACAGTCTGGTCCAGGAGGAAGCAGTTTAATTTCTGAACTACTGAACCATCATTCCCAAGTGGAAAGGACTCCTTGTGTAGCACAAACAATTCTTTGTAGGAATGTAAGCTTCAGGCATCACTATGTGGAAAAATGATGCCCTCTGTTTATATATTTATGCTTTCCTTCCCTCCATGCTCATTCCCAGCCAAGTCACAATCTTTTTCCATGAATTCATTTTGAAAAGAAAAAAAAATCATAAAAAATATTTTCCCAGCAAAATCTTTTCTTGCCACGCCCTCAGCTGTATTTATGTGCGGCTACAACCATGTCTCCTGGTACAATGACACGAAGACTTCCAACAAAGAAGACCAAATGCAAGAAATGAAGAAGCAACTAATTTGGCGATAATTATCCCCACCGTCTTCTCCTATTCTTTCTCTCTCTTATACTTTACCTGTGCTGAGACCCACCATCCCTCCAAACTTATGAGAAGATGCTGGAATGAAGTCCTAAACTAGCAAATTGAAAAAAAAATTTAAATGCACATCACCTTGCAATCAGAGTCAAGGAATTCCTGGCTTTATTTTATTGGCCTCAGAAAAGTTGGTTTACCTGGTAGATACTAGGTGGGCCATCTCTCCATCAGCCAAACAAAACGCATCGAGGCTTGTGTTCAGACGGAGGGATACGACATTGCAAACCCAGACCATCAGCGATCCCTGCCCGACGTAGATTTCTTCTACCCCATCTTCCAGTTCGCCCGTGTCCCTCAAGCGCTCTACAGCCGACCTTGGGTCAGGTTTAATTAAGATCATTATCCCATTTGATCTTCTTAGTGTTTTTCAGAAACACAGACTTCGAGGGTTTAGGTGGCTTTTCCTCGAGCGCACGAGCTAGCAGGTGGCAGAGCCAGGACAAGAGCACCGTGACATTAAAGCCCATCCTCTTAACCGTCTGTTGTGCTTCTTCCTGAAGAAAGCAGTGCTAATCCTCCTCGATGGAGACGGGAGGGGATAGCTCAGTGGTAGAGCGTGTGCTTAGCGCACATGGGGTCCGGGGTTCAATCCCCGGTACCTCCATTTAAGTAAGTAAATAGATATAATTACCTCCCTCCCCAAAAAACAAAGAAGGCAATAAAGTAATCCTCCTTGGCAAACTGACACTAGGCTGCATGTATTTAGGGTTTTACTGTGACCCGGAAGATCCAAGTGGCAGGGGAAGGGGGTGTCCTGGCCACCCTCCCCATGCACGAGTCATTTAATCCCACTTCATAAGTGGATCATATGTCTTCTCTGAGAACCTTTTATTCTCATTTCGACGCCCCTTGAAGTTTGATGGCAATGTGGCAGAATTTGGGTTTGTTTTAGTCTCAGTGTTACCTTTAGTGGCTGTGAGAGCGTAAGCAACTCAATTGTTCTCAGTTGCAAATCTCTAAAATGGAGTAATCATCTCCTACACTTCCTGAAAGAATCAAACCATGATAGTGTATATGCAAGTCCTTCAGAAATGGGAAAATATTCTACATGACATACAGGTCTACAATTAAGTTCCAAAAGTTGGGTCAATATGTTAGTTACCATATACTTACTGGTAAAAAAAATGGAATTGCATTAAGTAATTTGTTTCCTCTACTAATATTGTAGCTAAGATTCTAAAACTTACCGGTGTTTAAAATTTTGATTGAACATAAGAGGCTTTGGGTTGAAACCAAGATGGTTGTCAGACAGGTTTTAGCCGTCGTGGTTTGTTGTGTGGTTCTGGACTGCGGCCAGATTAAACATTGACGAGGCCAAAGGGAGGCGCACAGCAGTTAAACCCTGGGGCCGCAGGAGCTGACATCTAGAACAAGAAGCAGTCTGATTCGGTGATGTTCTGAAGGGAGCGGGTGACATCAGCTTTGTCTCCATTTCTTCTCTAGTACGGACTTAGCACCAAAAGGGCACAAAGGCTAGAGTTCCTCCTTCTTTGTTTAGCTTTTTTCTTTTTTTTTTTTCTTAGCTTTTTGTTGTTCTTTGGAGGGGAGGTAATTAGGTTTACATATATATATATTTTTACGGGAGGTACTAGGGATTGAACCCAGGACCTTGTGCACGCTAAGCACACACTCTACCACTGAGCTACACCCTCCCCTTGACTTCTGCCTTCTTTTTTTTTAATTTTTAACAATTTTAATTTATTTATGTATTTATTTTACACTATCATATTTTTAATTGAAGTATAGTTGATGTACACTTTTGTGTTACAGGTATACAATATAGTATTCACCGTCTTTGAAGGTTCTACTCTGTTTATAGTTATTATAAAATATTGGCTACATTCCCCATGTTGTACAGTACATCCTTGTAGCTTATTTTTATACCTGATCGTTTGTACCTCTTACAGATTCTGCCTTCTTTAAACTACGTCTCCATCAGATTAAGGAGACCATGCCAGAGACGGCAGACCCAGGGAAGTGCTAACTGCAAGTCTGAGTGAGCAGTTCTAAGCCGTGACAGCTCACTCACAAAGCCCAACTTACTCAAGAAGTTTTAGAATGAAATATGTTTCTTTAAGTCATGATTAAAAAGTAAAAGTCGGCCCTAGACATTGAAAAATTCCCTGTGGGCGCGAACTAGCATTTTCTTACTGTCACAAAGTGCTTTCGAAATATCCTCTTATGTGAAGAAGGATATATTTTTTTAGAGATGAACAAAACTAAATTTCAGAGAGACTAAGGCACCTAGGCAGTAACTGGGAGAAGCCAAACTTGAACCCAGACCTTCTTTTACAAAATGTCATAAATGTTTTTGCACAGTCCAGTCCTTTTAAAATTTATCAGCAAAATACTGGGGTCATTTAAAGCCACGGCTTTGCGTTCAGAGAAATGACTAACAAACGAGACACAATATGGTTAATTTTCAGAAGCCATTTATTCCAGATTTTACAGGATAAACCCAATTTGAAGGTGTATTTCTTGTTGTCCTCCAACAATTATTGAACCTTCATAACACACTTCCAGAAATCTGTTCACGGTTACTGCTTTGCAAAAAATTCTATGCGACTCTAACATTGTCTTTTAAAATGCCGAAACTTACCCGTGTATGTGCTGTCTCTTAACCCAGAGCATCAGGTTTTTAAGGCCAGGGCCATTTTTGCTTGGGCTGGGAGTGGTGTGGGGTTGGGAGTGGGAGGGGTGGGCCATGGAATGTGTTGGGTTGATGTCTGATCTGATTTGCTCAGGTGTCCAGATGAGGGCACCAGAATCCACGTAGGAAGCCCCAAATTCCAGATATGAGTAATTACTTTTTTGCTAGTAATTCAAATTGTACCATGTTTTAAGCTTGAAGATGCTTAGGATAATATTTGTGAAACATTAGGTGACCCTAACGACATCTTAGAATTATCTGTACTAGATAGTCTGAGAAGAGGTGAAAAAAAAAAAAAAAAAAAAAACAAAAACCCAGGTCAAACAGAGGAAACAGAGCGAGGAATATTTGATAAGAAATGATAGACACACTGGCCAATTGTACCTTGTCCCATAAATCTGCACACAACCCACAAGGAGCGGAATCCACGGGGAACTGTTTAATGAGAGAATCAAGAGCATGAACTTCTCGCCACGGCAGGCAGGGGGCGCCACTGCAGTCACTGTCTTCTCATCACACACAAGTTCAGACCTGCCCCTGCTCTTCCGGGGACCTTCCCCCACTCCCCGCCCGCCCCAGGACAGGCAACCACAGACCTAGATACCTGGCCTGATCCAAACCCAAGCTCTACCTAGAAAGACCTTTGAACATGCTTGTTGTTTTCTTCATTGAAGACACCTGAAGAATCCTAGGTGTGAAGCATTCAGCCCTTAGACTAAGAGGTGGGTAAAAACCAGGAGGGGACACATTCTGTTTTCTAAATGAATACTCCCCTGCCCCCCAAATGAATAGGTAAGCCTCTGCCTAAGGGGCTGAGACGTGCTTGAGTGCTCGGTTTGATAGTGCCAAGTGGGTTCAATTTAACTTTATTTTTAGACTGTATCTTTTGCTTAAATTGAAGTATAATCAATTTACAGTGTTGTGTTAGTTTCTGGTGTACAGCGTAATAATTCAGTTATACATATATATATTTTTTTCAGATTCTTTTTCACTATAGGCTATTACAAGACATTGAATATAGTTCCCTGTGCTATACAGTAGAACCTTGTTGTTTATCTATTTTATATATAGTAGTTAGTATTTGCGAATCCCAAACTCCCAATTTATCCTTCCCCAGCCCATTTCCCCCTGGTAACCATAAATTTGTTTTGTATGTCTGTGTTTTATAATAAATTCATTTGTGTCATGTTTTAGATTCCACATAGAAATGATATCATACCTCATTGTTATGCTTTTTTGATTGAGTGATTCCACTATTTTATCTTTCAAGTCACTTATCCGTTCTTCTGCATCACCTAATCTGTTGTTAATTCCCTCCCGTGTATTTTTCGTCTCAGTTATTGTGTTCTTCGGCTCTGACTGGTTCATTTTTTATGTTTTCTAGTTCTCTGTGGAAGTTCTCATTGTGTTCATCTATTCTTTTCCCGTGTTCGGTTAGCATTTTTGTTACTAGTGCTTTGAACTCTTTAGCAGGTAAATTATTTATCTCTGTTTCATTAGGGTGTTTTCTGTGGTTTTCTCGCGTTCTTTGAAACATAGTCCTAGCTTCTCATTTTGTTTGACTTTCTCTATTTGTCCCTATGAAATCAGATGAAACAGTTACTTATCCTGGTCTTGATGGCATGTCCTTGTGTGGGAGCATCCCTGTGCTGTCTGCCTGTGCCTGGTCGCTTTGGTGCGAGAGCTTGATCTGAAGTGAGCGTGGGCTGCATCTCCCCCTAACATTTGCTGGCAGCCAGGAGGGCTGGTGTTGGAAGGGGTCAGGTGTGAGCCAGGTCTTCTCCTAGGCTCAATGGCAGGCGCCACCCTTTTGGAGGTGGAGCCGGGGCCCTGGGGGCTGGAGCAGGAGGCCTGAGGGAACTGGGCTTCTCCCCAGCATTAAAGGCTGTCTCTGCCCTGGTTGGGAGCATGGCCTGGGCCTGAGGAATTGGAACCTTACTTCTGAGCTGGCTCTGCTCCTTCGCTGATGTGTGCGCAGGCGTGTTGGCAGTGGCGGCCTCTGCCTTAGCAGGAACAGGGCTGGAGCAGGAGGATCTGGAGTTGGGGTGGAGGGATCGCTGGGGCAGGCTTCATAAATTATCTCACATTTTCAATTGAGTCTGAATCACAGTCCTAAAAGTTACACTCGGGGCTGGGACTAGGAGACGAACTCTCCCAATAACTTATTTTTACCAGATTTTCTGTTGGTTCTTTGAAATATTAATTTGTGTTATATTAGAATATTACTCTATTTTCAAATTAACTTAAGATATACCAGGTTAAACTAAGCTAACATTCTAACCACGTGACTTTTCACAGTGTAATTTGAGTGAATAAATTCGAAATTTCCAACACAATATACCAGGTAGTTTTGCAAATTTCTTGGACCATGGAGCATCCAAATAGATGCTCAAATTTCATGAGCATCTATTTGGAGAGCCTAATTCTCAACAGAACATATTCAGGAAAATATTGGCTTATCATGTTAAATGTGCAATTCAACAAGTAATTATTCAGCATGAATTATAGGCAAGCCTTATGTTCATCAGTCTATAATTACTAAAAGTAGGTTAAAGTCTTTGTTTTAAGAAGACTGCAGGCTTTTGGGAAATAAACTACACAATATCTACAATAAATGTTTTCAATTTACATATAATGTAAATAGTTTCCTGAGACAAATTTTCTTTTTCCTTCTCAGTACAGTATGATACTTTTATTCAGTTTAAGTGTTCTTTTTGGGGTCCAAATCTCCATTTCATTTGTGAGAAAGTAAAACACTTAGCACAGGAGAAAAACTCTTTTCCTCCACTCTAATTTGTTTCTTTCAGTTGAAAGGAAACAAATGTTAAATCAGTAGATCCATGACTTTCATTTTACTGTTTCCAAATTCCTCTTCCAGCAGTGAATAAAATAAGTGTGTAACTGAGGAGAAGATGTCTTATAGTTTATATGACTGAAGACTCATTTCCAAAACAAGAAAAAAGAAACAAACTCTAGGAAGAATTTTCAAATCAAAAATATGCATTTTTAATTTGTTTGGTTCCTAATTTTCTCAGCCATGTCACACAATGTTTAGACTGACAAATAAGCCCCGAGAAAATCTTGGAACCCCTTTAGAAGCACATGCAGTTAACTCTTCATTATCCCTTGTCTCGCACCTATTAAGCTTCTTTAAGATGGAAAATGATCTGTTGCTGGCATGTTACCACTTGTCTTTAAACACATTAATATTATTAATGACCATGTTCATAAATATATTTTGATTGAATTATATTGAATTAGGATTAAAAAACAAAATGATTTTGACAAATGAATGTTTAGAAGTGGAATTTCTTGAGATGTTATTTGCTTGTATGAAGTAAGAGGTCTGAATGTATTTTTTCAACAATAGTCTGAAGAGGGGCTTCCATTCAAGAAAAAGATAGAAATGTCTGTTTGGTTGCTATGTATTCTCTTCTCTTTAATACACTGGGAAAAAACCCTGAACTAACAGTTGTTTCCTGGAGGTTATTTCACAAAATAAAACTGAGGGCTCTTCTGAGATAAGGCTGAGACAAAAACAAACTGGTTTAAAATCTATTTTAAAAAAAATAATACAAGCCTCCTACTATTATCTAATTCAGAAATTTCTCAGCTTGCTTTATAGGTGCTTCAAAAGGCTATGACCATCTCAAATTTTCATTCCTTTAACCACAGTCCCTCCCATATCCTCAAATCATGGCACAAAGGTCAGCCTTCTGGCCAGAGAGAGGATTCTCTTGGCACCTGCTGACTTCACCCCTTACTGGAGTCGCCACAGCCACACAGCTGCTCTGTCCCAGCAACTGCTGTCTTAAAGTCAAGGAAATCATCTTGTCTGGATTGGTAAACACCAAGGGTTGTCGAACAGCAGAACTATGGACATTTGGACTGGATAACTCTTTGTTGGGGAGCAGAGGGGGCTGTCCTGTGCAGCCTTGAGAAGGAAGGAAATCCTGTCATTTGTGACAACATGGACTGGTGCCCAGTGTGTGTTATGCTAAGTGAGATAAATCAGACAGAGAAAGACAAATATTGTATGATCTCACTTATATGTGAAATCTACAAAACCTAAACTCCTAGAAACAGAGAGTAGAAGGGTGGTTACCAGGCTGGGAGATGGGGGAACTGGGGAGATGTTGGTCAAAGGTTACAAACTCCCAGTTATAAGATGAGTAGGTTCTGGAGATCTAATGTGCTGTAATGATTATAGTCAACAATACGGTATTACATACTTGGGAGTTGCTAGGAGACTAGAATCTCTAATGTTCTCACCACAAAAAGGAAATAATCATTTGATGTGATAGACGCCTTAGCTAATGCTACAATGGCAATCATATTGCAATATATAAGTGTATCAAGTCAACTCGTTGTACATCTTAAACTTACAATGTTATATGTCGATTATATCTTAATTTTTTAAAGGGAAGAAAAGAAAAAATAAGAAATTTTTTCGTATCTTGAAAAAACAATTTTTTTAAATAAACATACCCAAGCGTAGTTTTATTGGCCCAAATTCCCAGTGATCCTCAAGTTAGTCTGAGAATTAAGTCCTAATTCTCAGAATTAATATATTTGCAAATTTTCAAAGTTCTAATTACAAATATGCTTAATTTTTTAAGGAAAATTTAAGAACCGGAATTTGGTGCTACCAGTTTAGTTCAATGTATTAATGCTTGAAATGGAAACTAACACAATTACATATCCTTAGATTATCTCTAGCTTACTTTTTAAATTCATAGTGATTTCTGAGCATTAACTAATATGGATGACTTTTGACTCAAACTTAAAATCTTTGCTTTGAAAATGTTATCAACAAAATGAGTCTGTTAAATAAACCAGTTCAGAGGACAGTGGTCTACTCAAGGACTCCCTCATTGTTTTCTATACAGAGTAGACATACATGTAATGTTGGCTAAAATGTAGACTTAACACCACAAAGGTAGGAGGGACCAGAATCGAAACTTCCTTGGTTGCTTTAGGGCACATTCCATAGGGGCACATACTTTGCCAGTGAGAATCCAGATCCCTGGTCCCAGTCTAGACCCCTGGAGGGTTTCATTGTCCCGAGAAAGCAAGGTTCTCTCAAGTCCATTCAGATGCACCCTGGGCACAAGTCCAGCTCATGGTGCTTATCCTGCCCATCTGGCTCCTCGAAACAGGACTTTCTGCCTACATTTCTGAGTCTGGCTTGAAGAAAAGCTATATAGTGAGGCAAAGGGCTTTAGTCAAATATATCAGAAAATAGTTAACAGAGATGTCAAATTCTATCTTATTCTTCCTATTGTGTTAAGACTCAGGACAGAGTGAGATTTTTTTCTCTCTCTCTCTTCTTTAACATTTTATACAAGCAGTTTCATCTTGGAGGCTTCTGTTGTTGGGGAGAAATAAGATGTCTTTCTTTTGCTGGGGGAGAGGTAATTAGGTTTATTGATTTATTTTTAGAAGGGGTACTGGAGATTGAACCCAGGACTTTGTGCATGCTAAGCATATACTCTACCACTTGAGATATATCCTCCCCGATGTCTTTGTTTATTTTAATGAAATAGAGTTGACTTACAATATTGTGTTAGCTTCAGGTATGCAGCAGTCAAACGCAGTGAAGGAAACCATCAATAAGACAAAAAGGCAACCTACTGGAAGGGAGAATATATTTGCAAGAGCACCTTGTGCTTAACAGCCTGGCCTGGAAGATGCCCTAGAGTGAACCTCTAAAAGCAGGGCAGGAGGAGGTTGATGGGTGGAGAGAGATGGAGAAGGCACTGGCTCTTAGGGGTAGCGGAAGCCCAGAGCCTCCTGCTGAGTAGAAAGGCTGACCTCTCATGGGGGTGCCCACAAGGGCACGAAGGCTGGAGAGGAGAGCAGGCTTGGAGGCAGAGTGGACTCTGCCGGGCTCTTCCACCTCCGCTCAGCGTGGAGGGGCCACGGCTGCCCCCGCAGGGCTCGGACAAGGACTGAAACTGTGGTCAGAAGTGTTCATCCCCTAACGTCATTAGCTGTGGAAACACTCCCTTCTTCACCCTCAGAAAATGGAAGGAATTCCCCCACATCTGACTGAGTTGGGGATATAAAGCTTACAACCAGATTTGATTTGATTTTGAACAGATAAGAGAATGTGGCATTTCTTAGACCCAAGTGTTATGCAGCAAATCCATTGTCACCACGCACGCCCTGCCTCACCTGCTCCGGCTGCTCTGGGGTTTCAACCAGATGTCTCCAGAGTAGAATATTAAAAAAAAAAAAAAATCTCTTAACAGTATTATACATTTATTATTTGTTTATAAGGTAAGTAGAATGAGACTCAATTCATCTGGGTTTCTGAATATTAATTTGAGACATCAAAAATTTTCCATGTGTTTTTCCTCATATATATTATTCTTACCTTTGCAGTGAAAGTGTAATGTTTTTATTATTTTAAAAATATAATAAACATTTTAATATTAATTTTATTAATTAATATTAATTTTATTAATTGATATTTTAATGTTAATTTTTAATATTTAAAAAAATACATATTATGATTTCTGTGGAGCCAACTGACATGCTTCAGACCCCACTCTCAGGCTCTCAGATGTCTGCCTGGGGTCCCTCACCGGATAAAGTACATTCTTTACTGGGCGCATTTCCCCTAACAAACTAATAGCCCTAGGTAGTGCCTAATCTCACAATAGCGCAGGCTGGCTTGTTTCAGCCCACCTTATCAGAGTAATAAACCCCACCGCCCTCCATGGACCCTAAACCTCTTACCTCACCTGCAACCAATCAGAGCCTTGAGCACAAGCCAATCAGACACCTTGTGACCCAGTCTTATAAAAGACCCCCACAATCGGCCCTCGGTGCTCACACAGGCACCTCTGGTCTGTGTGTCCCACTGTTGTCTGTGACAGTGTACCCCAATAAACTCTTTCTCTATTCCCATACTTCATCTCTGGTAAGTTCTTTTACCAACCCATGCATCACCATGTCATCGATCGTTTCCTGTTTTGTCTCACAATAATTTCATTACTCAACCTTTATGCCTACAATTACTATGACGTCTATGTAAAATTAAAGCAATCATACATTCATTTTACTCTTTTCTCTCAAGGGATTCTAAGCCCTTCCTGTAGCCATGATTGTTTCCCTTTTCAGGAGATCCTTGTCTTTAATTTACTGTATCATATATATTCCCAGGGGGACTAAACAAAAAAGAGTTGGTGACATTTCTAGAGTTAGAGATTACTGTCTACAGCAGGTTGGACCAGGGCATGTAACTTCACTTCCAGGCAAGGCCCATCTCCCTAACCACACCAAGCTGCAAAGTAAATGAGGTTGGGTTGGGCTAATGGAATAAACTAGGAACTGTGTAAACAAGTCAGCAAAAACATCAGTGTACTGGCCCCAAATCCTCCCTAAGAAATACGTCACCCAAGGATTACTCATATCCAAAATGGCCACTTTGTAGTTTTTTTCATTATAAAATGTATACTTTCTTCATCTTTGTCACAATTGCACATTACATCATACTGTTGCAAGCAGCTCTTTGCAGGAAACCCCTTTTGTCTTCTCACTTTAGCAAAACTATATAGTAACTACAGCTTAACTCAGGCATCTCTGGCCCAAGCACACCTTTCAGATCTTTAGATCACATGATACTATGTCCTAACTGGTTGGTTCTTTCCTAGATCAAAGTAGAAATGGAGAATTAATAATAACTGTGAAAAAAAAGTAATTAACAGATGACCAGATTTCTTCCCTTAGCTTCCCCCTTAGTACTCTCACGAACTAACTATGTGAACAAGATAGTATCTAAGTAAAAATCACAAGTTGACAAACCTGCAGGACAAGATTGCACGCAAGCGGGGGGGAGGGGGAGGATGGTTGGCGAACAGCTCTGACTTCCTGTTCTGAGATTACTTCCCCTTTTCCCTTTAAAACCTTCATGGCTGAGCAGAATCTTCGGAGACGGTTTTGGGGGGAATCTGAGTCCAGCCCACTTCCCAGACTGCCAGCGTTCTGCTTAAAAGCAACTTTCCCTTCTGCCAACATGTACCTCTCCAGAGTGTTGATGTGTTGAGCGGTGAGCAGCCAGACTGGAATCTGTTCAGTAACAGATTTCATGTCTACAAGGATAGTGAAACTTTGCTGGAATGTGAGCCCACAAGGAAAGGGGGTGAAGGAATGAAGACCTTCAGCAGCAGTCTGTGAATTCAGTGTCAAAGTTTTAGTCAGATCCACTCTCACCCGGGAGCTTCAGAAGCAGGGTGTGCCCAAGCTCACCAGAGAAAAGTGTTGGTGTGGGCTGGCCCTTTTCTTCCTTAACGCCTAGAATGTTTATGATTGAACTCCCTCCACAGTTATCCTACCACGGGGGGCTGAGTCTTCAGCCACTGTAATAATTCCAAGGGCGAGCTACGGAGGGCCTGACTATTGATTTTGCAGTCTTAACCAGTTCAGTCATTTTCCCAGGGCCTGACAGATGAGCAGCTGTTCTCCATGGTTGGGGCCAGTGAACCAGCTGCCTGATAGCAACCATCCCTGTGTCTGAGATAAGAAGGATTGTTTACCAGAGAAGCGTGTTAGCTTCAGGGGCGGGGGCTCCTGAAGTCCCATCACAGCAGACTTTCTGGCACCAGCACGCCTCAGGGGTCAAGGGTCCAGCACCCAGAGACAGCACTCACACCATTAAGGGACCCGCGGGACTGGGCTCTGTGCTGCTGTGTACTTTGGGGTTCTCACAACTGAGAATTGAAGAAACTTGGTTGCTGATTCGAGAGTAAGCAGTGAGTTGTGACTTCAAGGTCACCGCACAAGTGATAGTGAGACAGGAGGGAAGGGAGCAGGGCACAGCCATTAAAGGAATGACACAATGATTAGCAGCAAGATGGTGGAAAATTCAACTCCCAGGAGACCTTGAGGCCCAAGATGGGGGGATTTGCCTTCCAGTAGACCTTGAGCTTCATTATACGTTCATTGTAATGAATTGGCATGCTAAATGTCACCCCCACAGGCGCCACGACAGTTCTGAGGCTGACTATAAAAGGTCAAAAAGTGGGCGGTGGCCCAATTCCTGGGAATCCCCACCCCTTCCTCAAAATAATTGGATTAATCCTCCCACTTGTTAGCATATGAAGTTACAGAGCCCACAAAAACTGACAACCCCACACCTCGTGGCCTCTCACTCCCTCGCCTTCTGAGATGGCCGCACTCGGTCTATAGGGCATGCCTCTCTTTGAATAAGTCGACTTTCACTCAACTATGACTCACTCTTGTATTCTTTCCTCTGCAAAGCCAAGGACACTCACTCGATGGGGCACATCCCAGGGACTCGCCTGGGACCTGGGACATGGCCATCTTCTCATGCTCCATTTTTTCTGTATCAGCACCACCACAGGGCGATGGACATAGAGGGACATGGGCGGTTAGAGGTCATCAGCAACAGTGTGACAGTGGAGGGCCATCCTTCTCCACTTCTGAGATGGGGGTCTCCATCCTCAAGAAGACTCGGTCAGCTGAACACTAACTGAAGAGTAGATAACATTTACCTACACACACACACACACACACACACACACACACACACACACACTCAGGATTCATGGAAAAAAGGTCTCTGCCGACATGATTTAGGATGTAGAGATGGGGAGACTCTCCTGGCTTATCCGAGTGGGTGCTAAATGTCATCACAAGTGTCCTTGTAAGAGAGAGGCAGAGGGAGATTTTCATCACACAGAGGAGAAGGTGACATGAAGACAGAGGCAGAGATTAGAGTGATGTGGCCCCAAGCTGAGGAACACCAGCAGAAGTACCAGGATTCCCCTAGAAACTGGAAGAGGCCAGGAACAGGTTCCCCCCAAGAGCCTCCCAAGGGATGACATGCCTCTTAAAAATTTTTTTGGGTCCAGTGACGTGGATTCAGACTTCTGGCCACCAGAACTGTGAGAAAACAAATCCTAATGTTTTAAGTCCCGCAGTTGGTGATAATTTGCTTCAATGGCCACAGAAAACTAGTACAGATTATTATCTAATACAAATGTATTTATCTACACACACAAAGCCCCACATACATACTCAAGATTCAGAAAGAAAGATAAACCATAGCTGAGAATAGAATAGTGTGACCCTGCGAGTGGTGCACGAGACACCATGTGTCTTCACGGCTCGCCGGCCTCAGGGTCCTACTGCACTGGAGTAACTCCATCTCCTTTTATTTTTTTTTTTCCCTACAATTTGTTTAGACTATACGTGGCTGATATTTCTTAAGAAGACAATTGCTAGAGTTTGAACGTGAAGTGATACTGGTTTTTTCTAGTAACTGCCTCTGGACGTTGTTGAAACTCTCCTTTCTTAGTGGGTATTGAGACCCTTCGTGATTACTGGCCACATTTTATAACCTCCAGTTAATTTTGGTTATCACAGAAGTCTTGTTTCTTTTCCAAGATTCATTCTTGTCGATTTAAAAAAAATTAAATCACAAATTTAATTCAAAGTTTTCCCCCATGATCCCAGCGTTGGCAAGATCTGACTGTACAGTTCTGAAGTTTTCCTTTGGGAGAGGGGGCGTGGTTTGCTCTTTATGAAACTTTCCCTTTTCACTCTTCTAGTTGCTAGTTCCTCCAGTGTCTTGAGAAGAGTAAACATCTCCTTACTTAACGAAGAGGTTGCCAGTGTCTCCCTGGTCAGTTACAGCTGCTGACTTGGATCGTTGTCATTTGGGATGAACAATGGCTCCATTCTGCCTTGCGCAACCTGGACTCAAGACTTTGAAGCTTTCCTTGACATTGATAGTTGGCTCTTAAGTTGGGTCATGTCTGCTGATAGCCTCCAGCTAGCACATTCCTGTGGCCTTCCTTTGCCTGTGCCTCTTTGCTTCCCTTGCTTGGTTTCCAGGCAACCCTATAGCTGCGAATCTCATCTCCCCTCTGCAGCAGTCTCCAGGCAAGGACACATGGAATCCACCATCCTTATCTCCCAGAAATCCCAAACAGCCCTGACTCCCCACCTTACCAGGCAGTCCCTGGGATGCCAGGTCATTCCAATAAAATTTCTCCTGCTTAAGGAGACTGGGACAGCTCAATAAGCCCCTAAGCAGACATCTAATTAAGGGGAAACACATCCATTCTCTATTTCTCAGGCAGCACCAAGCCTTATGAGGATTCTCTTGGCACCTCCACCTCTTTGGGTTTGGGGAAGCAAAACATTCCATTCTCTCTTCAAACTACAAGCTTTGTAAGACAGGCTGCCTTCTGCTCTCTCTGCAGTCCTCAAACCCCTTGATGAGAGAGACAACTCCAATGAAGTCTCTCTACTTAGAATTTCGGGATGAATCATAGAATGACTTTTGTTTATAACTTTGAGTTACTGAAATTTTAAACAACACAAAAAATTCCAGGCAACATTCTATTTAAACATATATCATAAAATACCAAAGGCATTTCTAAAATTGTTCTTAGTATAATAAAATAATCTTCTGCAATAAAATAATCTTAGTATAATACAATAATCTTTGTTTAACAGTGTCATATCTGAGAGTTCCAGAAAGTCAGAGCACAGTCACCGGAGGAGGGACCCTGGGACTTTGACCTGCACCTTGTGCGCAGGCAGCACTCACCACGAGCCCCCCGGGGTTGGAGGATTACCAGGCTCCGTCAGAGGATTACTGCTCTATGTATGCCTCTTGTCTCACCATCTCAACAGATGTTCAACACTGATTTCACAGTGACTATTTCCTAGTTTACAGACTCCATCCGTGAATATGAGAGAGAAGTTTTAACAAAAAGCAAAATATTGTGATTCACAAAGTATCTGCATCAAGCATGCAAGAGAAGGTACAAGAAAAAAAAAAGAAAGAAAAAGAGAGAACATTGGCAAACTTTGATTTATAAGACCATCAAGTAATGACATTTCCATAATGATTTTTAGAGCATCAAAATTTGGGTGCCTAAGGATTAAAAAATGGGCAGATATGTATCCTGTTATAAAATATTTTGTTCTCTTTGCATTTAATGAAATAAAAAATGATTTCCTTTAATTTTTTTCGTCTGATTTTGATCATTTCTTTTTAGCTACCAAATGATTTGACTATCTACCTGAATTAAAACAACCGACTGTGGCATCAGCTCTAATTGTTCCATTAACTTATCATTTTAAAGGGTGTCAGGGTCAGATGTGCTTGGGGAAAGGCTGACTTGCGGGAAGTAATCTACTCCCTCCAGTGGACAAAGAGAGAAGAAGAGTATTTGATTTCTTCATTTGAGGATTAGTTACTATTCCAATTTCTGAGCAATAACTCTGCTTTTTGGCTTAGCTTCTCCCTAAGAAGCAATGTTTCGTTATGTTCAATTTATTAAGGCTCCATCAAGCAGTCAATGGATCCTTTTTGTAGTTAATTTTATCTCCGCTGTTGTCATTTTTTCCCCATTATGATTCTCTTCATCATTAAAGTCATTCAGCCAACAATATATATGTGTCAAATGCAACTCTAGGTACTGGGGATAGAGTAGTGAATGAAAAAAAATGATTCAAAATTCTGTCATTGAGGAGCTTAAAATAATATTAGATAATGTTCATTGATGATGTGTTTTCCTACGTGCCAGACTACATACTTAGTGATTTTGCAATTATTCTTTAACCGAATCCTCTCCAAAACTCTAGGAGGAAACTGAGGAGCTAAGAAGTTTGCCAAGATCACACAGATAGAGAGAGGGACTCCGCATCTCAGAGAGCGTCCCTGACCAGACCATGCAGGAACTCTGAACCTCGTGGCTCTGTTTTGCTTTTCATCATGGCATTTTTTTTTAATTGCCTGTCCTCTCCAACTGACATGTGTGCTTGCTCCCTGAGCTATGCCTGTTTGCCCAGCCCCAACCCAGCACCTATAGCCTGCCGCAGTTGGTTCTCCAGAATAACTTGGTTAAATGCTTAATGATAATGAAATCAACAAGCCAATATTAGATAGACTCAAGGACTAATCAACTTCAAAGCATTTCTCACCAACATACTCTCCAACCCCCGCGAGCATCCAAAAAGAAAAGGGAAGTAACCCCTTACTGGTTGGCTCAGTTGAATTATTTTGAGTTATCTGTCTTTTCCATTTTCTTAAAGAGCAAGCGAAGGAAACCAAGTCTAAAATGAACAAGATCCCATTCTTTAGAAGAGTTAAAATCTTGAAACAGATTCTCACTTGCCACCATCTCCGAAGTTTTACACCTAGAGGAGACAGGAATAAGCCAATGCAACATTCACGCTGGGCTGAATGGATTTCCTTAAAGAGCCGTGAATGCTTTGGGAGTGGAGAGAGGATGACATGTGCTCTGAACCTGCTGTGTGTGAGTGGGACCTGATGCCTGTGTAAAGGGGTGGATTTACATGGTGTTATTTTTTTTAATTTATGCTAGTTATTTCTTCCATCATTATACGCCCTATACCAGTATTGGCCACTCACCAAGTGCCTTAAGAGTCTGATTAGATGTCATTCAAATCTACTAACCCTTGTGTGTTTGAAAGTCATTAGCAGCCTTCTGGCCCAAGCTGCCCAGGGCAGAATGGTAAATATTGAAGGGACACTCCTGCCATTCGAAGTGCTTCTGGCGTGAATACACGTTTGCTCGGGGTGCAGCACTGCCCAGGTAATTACTCAGTAACAAAGCTGGAGTGCTTTCGGGGCTGGAGCCAGCAAGAAAAATGGGTAGGTGCAGAAGCAGATTGCAGGGTAGCTCTCTTAGCCTCCCCTTTCTGTTTGTATTTTAAAGAAGAATTGCCAGCGTCTGCTCCTATTATATAAGTTAGAGTGAAACAGACCAAAAGGAAAAAAATGAAGAGAGGTGATTACAGGCTGACAGTTATTCAACAACAACAAAATGAACACAGGGGAATCCTGACTAGCATAAATCAAGGGACCTAGGCTGTCATCCAAACTTTATGAAAATCATGGGGGTGTTTCTGTTGCAGGAAAATGGGGAGCATGAGCAGGGCCCTGTCCGAGGTCTCAGGCAAGATCCTGGGTTGTGCCCCGTCAAGTGAGGGTCCCTGGCTTCATGCAGGAAAGAATTCAAGAGCGAGCAGTAGTAGAGTGAAGGCAGATTCATTCAGAGATGCCCACTCCACAGGCAGAGTGAGGACCATCCCAGAAGGAAAGAGAATGTGACCACGAGGTGAGGGGTTGTTAATTTTTAGGGGCTTGGTAATTCCATATGCTAATAAGTGGGAGGATTCTTCCAACTGCTTTGGGGAAGGGGTGGAGAGTCCCAGGAACTGGGCCACTGCCCACTTTTTCACCTTTTATGGTCACCCTCAGAACTGTCATGGTGCCTGTGGGAGTGCCACTGTCCATGCTAATATATTACAATGAGTGTAAAATGAAGATCAAGGTCTACTGGAAGTCAAATCTCCCACTATCTTGGGCCTCAAGGTCTACTAGGAGTTGACTTTTCTGCCATTTTGGGTCGTCAAATTTTAACCCAGTTTGTATCCTATCCTCAATTGCTATGTCATTCTTTTAATGGTTATGCCCTGTACCCTTCCCTCCTCCTTATAATAACCCTATTAACTAAGTATTATTATTATTCTTTTTAAAAAATTTTTAAATTTTTATACGATTTCTGAAGGTTACTCTCCATTTCCTATGTGTAGTTTGCCATCTAGTGTTAATTTGTGGAAATAAAAAAGACTGGTACAGTAATTTTCAAATCAGATTCACCTGGTGGCAAAAGGATGCCCCCCCCAACCCCCAAAGTGACATTTCAATTTTAAGACATCAAATTACACCATGAAACCCTCTGAGGTTTGTGGAGCTGAGGGAGCGTGTGGGTGGGTGAGTCGGTTACTTCTAAGAAATGGGTTACTTCTGAGAAGCAGTACAGTGTAGCAAATGGCTCACAATTCTGGCTACCCCAAGAATCACTTGGGACATTTTTTTAAATACAGATGGCCAGGCCACTCTCCAGATCTAGTAAAACAGATTCGCTCAGGTGAGACTCAAGTCTCAGGTGATTCTGATGTGCAGCCAGGGTGAGGACCACTGGGTGGTGGGCTCAGACAACAGACTCAGCCATATCTTTATGTAAGTTTTACCATTCAGTTGTATCATCTTGAGCAGGGAAATTGGACTAATTAAATGACATCTCTGTGCCTCAGTAAGATGAGAGTAATAATTTCTCCTGGGGTTATTTTGAGAATTAAATATGATCATGAATGAAAAGTGGTAATAAAATAGAAGAAAAGCATAACTGGTGGTACATTGTGCTCAACAAATGCTAAATATTAATAATATTTATAAGGAAAAAATTTTGTTGAGTTATTTACAGGAATAAACAGCCTAAGGGATATGAACATATAACATATGGAATACTAGAAATGAGAACATGTTACCTGTGGCCTATTTCTATTCCTCTTAAACTGGAAGACTTGTGGGATTTCATGCAGACACCCAGCTCAGCCTGAGGGCCAGCCACTCGCTGAGAAGCACGTGACTTCTTGTTCAACGCTGATCTCATAACTTCATGACATAAACTTTCTCAGTCATTTCTGTCCTATTCCCATTCCTAATTGGGTTCAAAGTGCCCAATTCCCTAGAACTTTCATTTGTTCTGCTTGGGTCAGATGTCATCTCATGAGCTAATCAAGGGGGCAGAACCATGTCACCTACAGACAGTTACAGTGGTAGGCACAGCCCGGGGTGTTGGGAGCAGTTTCCAGTGGAAGGAGAAGCCCTGTAAATTCAAGGTGTCTTTACAGTCACAGAAAGTGATCAGTATTATTACTCTGATAACACTGAGCAGAAAGAATATCATCTAAAAAGTCCCAGAGGAGTCCAGAAAAGAGCATTTGACTGAAGTATTTGATGGGAATCTCAGGTGAGGCCATATTATGAAAAACTTGGTTTTGACAAATTAGACGTGGGAGACTAGGGGGAAGGAAACAGTAAACAGAACAGAGTCTAATTTGAGAGGGTGGGGTAGGGAGGGAATGCATATGGGGCAGTAGCAGCATATTCTGAGCAGAAAATTCATTAGCTTGGTTTGAGACACGTTGAGCTGACAAAAGTAGAGGGCATTGAGGAGGGGCCGTCCAGCAAGGAGATGGAGACGAATCAGGGTAAGAACTCACAAGGAAACATGGCCCCTAAGTCAAGATTTGGGAGTCAGTAAGATGGATGCAATAGTTGAAGTCATGGACGGGAATGAGCTTCCTGAGTGACTTGCTAGAATGGGGACCAAGGACGGCACTCTGTAGCGCAGCATCAGCGCCAGAGGGAGAAAGGTCGGCAAAGGAGACTGACAAGAAGCGCACAGATGGGAGAATCTGACAAGTGTGATCTTAAAAACACAGAGAACAGGCAAGGGGAAAGAACTGCAGAGAGGTCAAGTAACTTAACAGCAGAAAAGATCTGGCTTCTGTAAATTAGGACATCAGGTGACTTCAAAAAGGGCAGAACCTTTGGAGTGATAGAGGCGGCCAGACCTCTATCCTTATGAACCCTTGGTATCATCAGGGGTTTGCTGAAACTGACACGTAGGATTTATTTACTTACTCTGGATATATTTATCAGACGTATGTATTACAAACTTTGTGGGCTGCCCTCTGACTCTCTGCTGTATTTTGATGATAGAAGTCCCTAATATTAATGTGGCCCAATTGATCAGTCTTCCTTTATGTGTAGTTCTTTTTATGCGTGTCCTATTTACCAATTCCTTGTCTACCAAGGTCAGGAAGATACTCTTCCCTATGATCTTCTAGAAGCAAAGAGAAGCCCCAGGACGACCATGCAGCATATCCAGCCAGTAACCGATCAGACTGAAAGGAAGGGCACAGGGCCCCCAAAGATGCGTCTTCAGGGGGAAAAGAAAAAAGTACTGATACATTGCACAGGAAAGAAAATGTAGTCATAGCAACTACTAGTTAGCTAAACAGTGAATAAAAGTCCTAAGTCAAAAACTGAACATAAATTTTACAACAACAAAAATAGATGCCACCGTACTCGATGGATGGAAAGGAGGAGGTAAAAGTAAGTCATGGGGTGAGTCAAGAGTACAGAATCCTCATCTTCCGTAATAGGAGCATGATCAGTAATGAATAAAGTTAATAAAGATGTAACAGAATATGTTTTCTTTAAAGATGGAAGTAAATAGAAGAAACTATTTAAAGAGTTTGGGGAGGTGGCCTCAGGGAAAGGGTGGGAATGGGATCGGAAAATGCTGCTTTTCTTTCTGAACTCTGTATATTATTTAAAATTTTGAACTATGTGCATATATTAATTAGATAAAAATATTTTTCTAAATGAGGCGGGGTAAAGATAGAGGGTTATGAAATGAAGCAAATGGAAACAGTTTGAAATGATTTTTTTTTTCTTTCTTTATGGTATCTTAGCTCTAGATTAGATCTTGAAATTAAGGACAATTGACTCAAAATGATATATTTCACAGGCAAACTACTGAGCTAGACATTGTAAACCATTTTGGGGAACAGCTAATAACTCAAATCAAAGCCAAAGAATGCTTCACAAATAAGTATATAATAGAGTGAGCTCATTTTTTTGCTTAAAAACGGGGGAAGAGTGTACAAGTGTGCATATTTTATACGTGTGTGTGTACATGTGCAGGAAAATTATAAACCCTGACTATAACATATATTATACATGCTAAGTCTAATTAAGGCCTGATACAAAGAGATTTTCAAATTATTGTTGGATAATTTACTTATCATACTTTTTCAATATCTAAATAAATTTCAGTCACAAAATGTCCAATTTCATTTAGAATAAAAAAGATGACAAAAAGCTTCCTGTTTGGAAATGATTTTAAAGGTCTTTAGAAAAGCTGAGAAAAATACAGGCAAAACCAAGAGCCTATATTTAATCACAACTGCAAGTGTCAAATAGTTACAACAAAACAAATCCCCTAAAAGCAGTGGGTCAGTTACACTTTTTATTTAAAATTATATTCATGATAGTCTTCCTAATTACAATAAATTTAACTGCAGAACAACCTGTCTTAGAATAATATATGAGATGCAAGTCATTATAATACTCAAATCTTAGGTTCATAAGTATTTACTGTATTAGATGCGCACAATAAAATAACCCGTCTTGGAAACTTTATAGAAGCACTTTCTGTTTCATCAAATTTCAGGCTCACATGAGCCTATAAAACTTTAATAGTCTGTTCACATGCCAAGGGACAAGACCTAGCAATAAATTAATCTTTTAAAAATATTGATGAACCAGACAATTTTCTTTTTGAGTTTGATAAGCCAAAGATGATTAAGGAATAGTTAAAAGGCTGAATAGAATCCAGTGGCAACAGAATTAAATAAGGAGTTTGGGGAAGAAACAAACAGTGCAATATTAACAATGCAATGTATCCACCAGGGGCCAGGTTTCCGGTGCTCAACTGGACTAGTCTCAACATCTTAAAACATGAATATTGAATTCGGTAAAGTGTCATACAGTATCAAGTTACATCAGATTCCTGATGAAGGTGCTTTTTTGAAACCATTTCTTCTCCTTTATATAGGGATTTAAAGGAAATTCAAACAAATAACTGTAATGCAGTGTTTTAAAAAATATATAAACTCCAGAAATGCCCACAATAATAACCAGTATCAAAGGTACAGTAATTGAAATGCCACGGTAATATGAAACGTTAAAAGGAATGGTAATGTGAAATATAAAATGACTAGATAGTTTTTACTTCCAAACGTGAAGTAAAATTACAGAATGATGAGCTCATTACTTTATGCAGCAACTAGGAACTGAAGGTAGCAATTCCTTCAAAATACTCATTCTTTCAATGCTTAGTTTTGGATTGCCTACTATTTGACAGGTGCCATCCTTGGTGCTACACGTACACTGATGAATAAAACTAGGTTCTCTGCAAAGGAAGAAACCTTGGTCTAGGAAGTACTAATATACTTCTTACAAATTTAATTAAACATGGCTTTTGGAACTAAAGGAAAAATTGTTTCCAAAAAGATAACTTTCTAATTAAGAATGCATATGCACATAAATAGTTAAGTCAAAATTTCAGAGGCTCATAAATACTTAGAAACTCTAAACTGCTAATTGACTATTTCAGTTGATAGTCAACTTATCTCGTCAACTGTGTATTCTTCCTAAAGTACATTCTCACATGCAAAAATTTGTAAAACAATGAAATAGACATTTCATCCATTCTTGCATACCTACTCTTAGTAAAATACAAAACAAGTAGCAATTTTTTTAATCTGGACTTTGCAAATAATTTAAGCCAATCATATCATAAAAGTGAAACAGATGTCCTGAATTTTGTAACACCATCAGCCAATCTGGAGAGATGCAACTGTGATTGAATATGTGAAGCTGTTATAATCAATCTTCATCATCTCTTTGAAGAGGTATTATCTGAATTTCTTTGGCTATCCTTTCTGCTAATGTTTTATTACTTGAAGCAATTATTCTTCGTGACATCATATCAAATGGTCCACCTAAAATCAAATATGGAAAATGGTTACATCTTGCACAAAAATAATTCCTGTAAAATTAGCACAGCAATATGTACTATGGTCAATCACAACATTTTCATACTTTTGATTTATCTTTTCAAAAAATCTAAGTTGTCACATAACCATAAATGCTTAAGCTTTGATAACACATAAATCAGTTTCTAAGCATATTCTTTTAGTAAATACCAGTTTTGGGGGACAGGGGAATCTCAATCATACTAGTCTGAAAGTATGTCATCTTTTGTCTATTTCATCTTTTGTGTGTTCTATTTCTTCTTTCATTATTCTTATTACCTCTTTAATGTTTGGGATTCAATAGACAGAAAACTTGACTCTAATGAATTTTCATACCACTTTCCTTCCCGTTTCCCTATTTCTTTGCTGCCTTTCTCCCAGACCACCAATGAATTATTTCAACCCAGGTTCACTCTTTAATTAAAAAAATTTCACCATCAGTGCAAAGGAAGTATGTAACCTCTCTAGGCCCAGGGCAGAAAGTGATGATGGAAGATGGACCATCCATCATGGTCACCACTCAAAGAGCTCTTGGTATAGTTCTCAGATTCGGTGACCTTCTAGACTTTTTCTACAGCCTCTTGAGTTCCTGATACTCACATCTGAAGTCTTAGCCATTAATCCCACACTACCATTAGCTTCTTACCCTTGTCTCTATCTCCCAAGGTTCATTATTTTGATTTTACAGAAAATTACATGGCTTGTTTTGCCTTCAAGAGTTGAAGTATAATACATATTAAACATTAAAAGAAAAAAAGCCATATATGGAGGAAAGTACAACAGATATGGAAAGAAAAATGCTTCACTGTCCCATAAATTTACCTGTTACATCCATGAGGACTCCACCAGCCTCAGTAACAATAATGCCAGCACCGGCTACGTCCCAGCAGTGAATTCCCATCTCATAATACGCATCTGCATATCCAGCTGCCACGAGGCACATGTTAAGAGCTGCAGTTCCAACACCTCGGATCCTAACAAATAACATTTAAAAAAAATAACACTGGAAAAAATAATTCTTTCAAATAAGTCACTCCTTATTTCAGTGTATTTTAAGATAATCTGAACCAATCTAGAGAATGTTTTTAGAAAAGATCATATCTAATTTTAAAATAAAAATAATAAATTCTAATTATCTTGATGCAAATATATCAATGAAAAAATTAATCTTTAAAAAGGAATCATTGAGTGAGGTAAACATTAAAACAATGATATTTTCAGAGGAGAAAAAAAAGAAGAAAATGAAATTCTACTATTATGGCACGCACATATATTCATTTTGGTCTAAACCCAGGGACTACAGCCGCACAATACAAGTAGTTTGTAGGAGGGTTAAAATGTGCTACTGGTCATTCCCAACTGCACGTACATCAATATATGTGATCGAAGGGTAACAGCACAGCTGGGCTCTGCTTGGGAAAGCCTGCCTGGGAAGATTATTCCAGGTCTGCCATCTCATAGTATTTTTTCCTTGGAAATATACCAAGTTAACATAAGTATGGATGTAATTTTATTAGGCATTATAATAATAAATGATTCAGGAAAGAATCATACATGAATGCTAAAGTGAGTGGATGAATGATTGATATTTACATGTCAAAGATAAGATACAAAATAATTACAGTGGGAAAGATAGCAAGATCACCATTCCAAAGTGATCAAAGTTAGCATCCAATAAGGGGGCAAAATGGTATGATGTGCCCCCTGATACAATGCACTGAGAAGAACACAAAATTACTTCTCTCTCATCCCCACCCAAAATGCATAACCCAAGTCTAATCATGAGGAAACCCAACAACTCAAATCAAGAGGCACACTATGTAGTGTTGGAAGAGCTGGACAGCAGCATGTAAGTCAATGAAGTTAGAACACTGCCTCACACCGTACACAAAAATAAACTCAAAATGGCTTAAAGACTTATAAAACATGACACCATAAAACTCCTAGAAAAGAACATAGGCAGAACATTCTTTAACATAAATCTTAGCAATGTTTTCCTAGGTCAGTCTCCCAAGGCAACAGAAATGAAAGCAAAAGTAAACAAATGGGACCTAATGAAACTTATAAGCTTTTGCACAGCAAAGGGAACCATAAACAAAACAAAAAGACAACCTATAGACTGGAAGAAAATATCTGCAAATGAGCCGACCAACAAGGGGTTAATTTCTAAAATATACAGCTTACATGACTAATTAAAAAAAAAATCAAAAAATGGGCGTAAGACATAAATAGACATTTCTCCAAAGAATACACACAAGATGGCCATCTGGCGCATGAAAAGATGCTCAGCATCACTAATTATCAGAGAAATGCAAATCAAAACTGCAATGCCTTTACACTGGTCAGAATGGCCATCATTAAAAACTCCACAAACAATAAATGCTGGAAAGGGTATGAAGAAAACACACTGTTGGTGGGAAGAAAAACTGATTCAGCCACTATGGAGGACAGTAAGGAGGTTCCTTAAAAAACTAAAAATAGAGTTACCATATGGTCCAGAAAACCCACCGGGCATATATCTGGAGGAAACTCTAATTTGAAAAGATACATGCACCCCAATGTTCACAGTAGCACTATTTACAATAGCCAAGACATGGAAGCAACCTAAATGTCCATTGACAAATGACTGGATAAAGAAGTTGTGGTATATTTATTCAAAGGAATTTGACTCAGCCATAAAAAAAAATGAACAATGCCATTTGCAGCAACATGGATGGACCTAGAGATTATCATACTAAATGAGGTAAGGCAGGCAGAGAGAGACAAATACCATATAATATCACTTATATGTAGAATCTAAAATATGACACAAATTTATTTGCAAAACAGAAACAGACACAGAAAACCAACTTATGGTTAACAAAAGGGAAAGGGGGTGAGGGAGGGATAAATTGGGAATCTGAGGTTAGCAAGCACAAACTACTATGTATTAAATAGATAAACAACAAGGTCATACTGTATAGCACAGAGAACTATATTTATTACCCTGTAATAAACCATAATGGAAAAGAATATGTGTATATATATGTATATGTATATAACTGAATCACTTTGTTGTACACCAGAAACTAATACAACATTATAAATCAACTGTAGTTGAATAAAAAAAAAAAGAGAGATGCATTTAAAATGCAGTGATTCAAAAGGACTACAAACAAGAGTAGAAAAGATTTACCAGGCAAATGGAAATAATGAGAAAGCAGGGATTGCAATTCTTAAGTCAAAGCAGACTTGAAGTCCAAACATCAAAGTACGATACAGAATGTACTTCCTTTTCAGCGCATATGGAAGTTTCACAAAAATTGATCATATACTGGACACAAAGAAAATGTAAAGTCCCATTAAACGTATTTATTACAAGGTAAAAAAACTACAAATTAAAAATGAAGTTAAAGAAGAAAAAAAAAGCATTTCCTAGTGGAAATTTAAGAACACAACTCTTGGGTAAACAGGGAAATATAAACAGAAGTTATAGATTTTTCTGAAAAATAATTACGATGAAAACAATCAGAATCTATGGGATACATTTAGAGCAGTAATCAGATAAAAATTCATAGCCTAAATACTTATATCAATAAAAATCAAAGCATAATAATAAATTTCCTATTTTAAAAGGGGGAAAAAAAAGGAAACAACAAAATATACCAAAAGAAAGCACAATGATGAAAAGACTAAAGCAGAGAGGAGAAAAGCAGAAGATCAGATTAATCATCAAAATTGTGGTTCTTTGAAAATAATAGACAAAAATAAAAACCCTTGCAAAGTAACTGAATCGAGATTTTTAAAAAGAAGAAAGCACAAATATACAAAAATACAAAATGCTAAGAGGAAGAATAACTACTGATACAGAGAGGCCAGGAATAAATCACACGAGTCTACCTTGCACACCTCTGTGCAAACAATTTGAAAACTTCAGAAAGTGGGTAATTGCTTAGGCTGTGGACATGTTCCAGATTCAAGGTGCTGAAAGAGACATGGCAACTAAATGTCATGCTGACCCTGGACTGAATCTTGCACTGGAGGAAGAAAAATGCTATGAAGAATGTCATTGCTTTCCTGTACACCTGAAACTAACATTGTCAATTAACTACACTTCAGGAACAATTTTTTAAAAAAAGAACGTTACTAGGCCAACTGAAAAAACTGAATACATATGGATGGTAGATTAGATAAATTTATGAAGTCAATAATTGTATGATGATTATGGAAGAGAATATCCTTATTCTTAGGAAAAAACAAACTGAAGTATTTAGGGTTAAAAGAGCCATTATCCAAGGAAATTACCATGATACAGTTCAGAGGAAAAAAGGAGCTATATGTACAAATACACACACACAAATAGAGAGAGAGAGGAGAAGGCAAGATAGAAGGATAAAGTAAACGAGATAAAATGTCAACAATGGGTAAATCTGAGTAGACTGTATACTACTGTTTCTTGTATTTTATTCTGCAAATTTTGTTACATATTAGACTATTTTCAAATAAAAAGTTTTAAATGACATTATAGAATAAGAATTATGGTACTGATCCCATGTCTATTAATAAAAAATTTCATTTCTAAAGAAAAGTCAGTCCTCAGAATATTAAGTTATCCGGAAACTTTAGGGAGAAAAATGAAAAGAGCTTACCCATGGATGGGAAGGCAAAGGAGCCTTTCCATATTAGAAAGAATAATTCTCAGAGTCTCTGGTGTTCTGGAAGAGCCCAACTCTGTCATCAAGAGTGATTTGGTAACATCTAAAAAAAAAAGGTTTTAAATAATCACTAGAGTTTGTTAGTAAGAATTCTGGTCAAACATTTGACCCTTGTAACTCAGAAAAAAAAAATAGGACATTTGCTTCCATCTTCCTAGTTGTATCATATTTATTTCTTTCTAAGGCTTTAAATATTAAAATACTGATCAATTTATTATCTCTTTTATTTTCTTTAAGACCACCCCCCTAAAAGTGTAGGATATAACCAATTTGCCTGCATGATATGATGCCTTTAGTGGGAAACCAACAAATCAAATGGCTTATGTATCTTTAAAAAGTGGAATTTAGATAATAATAATTTATATATAGATTTAAAATAAAACAAATACTAAAATTAAATGGTAGTTCTTTCATCTGATTTCCATTTACTAACTTGACAGATCATCCAACACGTTCCACTCTCTCTTTGAAAGATCATGATGGAAGCTCAAAACACACTCAACGCTCTTGGTTAACAGGCTCCCCTCCAGCACACCCCACACTTCACCTCCTCCCACAGCTGAGATGAGGGCTCACCAGCTTGTTCAAATATGCTCATAACTGCTGTACTCTGCTAATGATCACATAACTTGTTTAAGGAAAGTGAAAAAAATAATTAGAAAAAGGGAAAAAGTTGTTCCCATGAAAGCTCCCACATTCCTTCAACTCTAAGACGCATATTTTTTCACGTTAACATCTCAAATATTAGGATGCATCTACCAGTCTCTGGGGTGTTAGGATTCAATGGGAAGGAAATAAACTAAAAGTCTGCTCTCAAATTAAGAGTTTGAGGAGAAAAAAATTATAAAAGTGTGGGAGGATTCTGAACCTAGATCATTTCCCAAGTATCTTTAAATTTTTGCTGCACTTAAAAGAATCTGATGTGGAAACTATGGAAGATGTTGGACATGGCTTAGGGAAGAAGGTGCCTCAAAACTGCAGTGAGCTGTCGCAGAGAAAGAAGACTTAAAAGGCCAGTAAAACTCATTAAAAAATGTATATGCCTCATTTTTAATGATTCTCAGCTTGAAGGGACTTTTCCCTCTCAATTTCCTAGTAAGTGGTCCCAGTGGCATCAGAGCAGAGGAACTCTACAAAGAATCTGAGATGCAGTGGCTGAAACAATAACCCTGGAATGCGGTGAGGGCAGGGAGCGGTTCTAACTCATCTCCCGCTCCAGCCCCTAAGGAGCCTCAAGCCTGCAGTGTCCTCTGCTCAAATGCCCATGCCTCCCCTGTTTCCACCACCACATCCAAAACCACTGTCACAGTTAAAAAGTACAGGGAAAAAAGACACGCTTTATAAATCAGTTAGCACTTGGAGAATTCCAGAGGTTAACATTTTAAAAAAAAATAACATATGAGTACGTAACATCAATCGCACCAAAAATCAGAGGCTAAACCTACCTTCTTGGTGTGAAACCTGGAGTTTTTGACCATTGCAAAAGGCACCTCTTCCTTTCCTGCCAGTATACATCTTATCCTCCATGCAACTGTATACAATTCCAAATTCCATCTGCAGAAGGAAAAGTTTCCTTTACTAAACTTGAGAATTTTTCTTCATTCAACCAATACTTTTTCTAAGAAAGTAACCAGAAAATCTGGTATACTGATAATGTTTTCAAATGGCTACACTGGGGGATATGTAAAGTGCTAATTCCCAGCTTAATCAGAGGAAAGAGGTCATCAGACTCGAATCTTTGCCACTGTCCCAACCATTTGTCAAATTAAAGGCACCCACCTTGACCTCTCTCCTTCCTGCCTCAGATGAAGAAAGACCTTTCCTGTTTTCTAAGGTGAGCCCTTCCTCCTGTGTTACATGTCTTTGCAAAACTGCTCCATCAACTGATCCCTCCTCTCTTGGATTTCGATTCTGGTAACTTCTCATCAAATTTCTTCCTCCCTTACAAAACCTTCGAAATGCTACCTTCTCCTTTTCTCTTCACTGCCAGAGTAGTTTACACTTTGCATCTCCTGTTCTCCCAACACATCACAATTAGGCTTCTGCCCTGTGCATGTGTTCTCCTGAAACTCCCTGCAAAGAGATCATCAATGAACTCTTGCTGACAAAGCCTTCTCTGAAGATCTAGAGACTGCTGAGCATCCTCAGTTAGCCCCATACTCCGTGTACCTGGCCCTGTTCTCTTCATCCCCCTCCCTCACTCACTCATCTATCTTCATGTCACTTTTTCTTATGTCCTTCTTCTCTGCCTAACCCTTAAAAGTTGTGCGCTCAGGGGTTTTTCATTCTTCCTTTTCTTCCATTTACCTTTTAGCTCTCTCTATTCATACAGGTTTGTTCTTTCTAGTCCACAAATTCAGCTACCACTAGAACTGTGGCTCCCACCGACCCCATCCACCCGGGTAAGGGGCTAGGCTTCACGACCTCACCTTGCGGAAAACAGCCAAAGAGGTCAAACTCACTCCCGACCTGATCACACCTCATTCCTCCCCCATTAGTCACTTCCTGCAAATTTCATCTTGAAAACACTTCCTGATTTGGGCCATTTCCTCAGCTATTCTCACCACCCCTATCTGAGTTCAGAATCACTCATCCTTCTGGTATAATCTCTACGTTGCTGGAATTATCCACTACTCTGAACTTAAAAATCTCCACTGGTTTCCTACCACCTAAAAACAAAATCTGAATGCTCCGGCATGGACACGCCACGGCGCCTCACAACAAGACAACATCTAACTCACCTCATCAGTTCTGCTCCTGCCACTCTGACTCACTCACAGTGAATATCTCACCATTCCCTCAACACATCATGCTCTTCCCCAAACTGTTCTTTCTGATGAAAATGCTTTCCTTTCTTCTTTATCTGGCAAACCCCTAATTTGCTAAGACCCAACTCATCTGACCAAATTCTAAGACCCTTTCTACTTACTGTTAAGATTTCCCCAAACACTCTTGGCAGAACTGGTTACACCCTCTTCATGTTGTCTTAGTACTTTTTTTTCCCCCCATAGTTCCACCGTATATTACCTTTACCTGTTCACACATCTAAACTTTGCTCTGAGCTGGGAGTTCAACAGCCCAGGGCTGATTATACGAGAAATGCTCACTCATCTCCTTTTGAATGACAACTGATTCACACAGTCCTGTGCCTAAGATTTCAAGTGTGCTAATTCATATTTTTATTTTCAGAGATTTCTTAACTCTCTTGTGTACAAGGTCATCAAATATATCACAAGCTCCCTGAAGGCAGGGATGTAAGATGCTAGTAAACATCATTCATTTTCTGATCGATCAACCAAACGCACAGAAATGCAAGACACGTAGACTGTACTCTACAGGGTTTTAGATGTAGCAAGCATGTGGGTGCCTGATCATAGCCTGCATTTTCTAGCCATGCTTTGTCCCCAACCACATCCTGGTCTTCCCTTCACTGACCCCTATTAAAGCATTCCCAGCTCAAATCCCAGCTCTTCCACTCAGCATTTCCCATCCTACATCAACTCCTATCACATTGGACTCCATCACATATACAGTGGGGATTAAATACTGAACAGTATTTCAGTTACTTGTGTGCATTTTTTCCTTATCCAGTCTTCTCAGAAAACATTACATTGTCTTCACTGGAAAAAGCATCAGGATAAGTTTAACAGTTCTATAGCTTATTTTGAAATAATGCAGCTACATAAATTGAGGATAGAGATAAACCTAAATTTATTATGGAGACACATTTACTTTTTCTCAGAAAATGAGAGCAAGGCATTTCACCCACCATAAATTTAAATGACATACCTTTTTATTTACAACAAAGCCAATTGAAACAGCTACAAAAGGAAATCTAAAAAAACAAAAAAGAAAGAAAATAAAAAGAAACAAGTTTACCAAGAGACAACTTATTTTCAATAAACACTTCTTTTCATAATACAATTGCTTACAAATTTTTTCAAATGAACAGTCTCATCTCTCCTCCCCCAGAACTGTGTGCACAGTACAACCCTCTGTGTAAATGGTGGGGGCGGGAGAGGGTAGCTCAGACAGATGCATACACACAGGATGCTTCTACAGGCAGGAGACATCCCTGAGAGGATCCACAAGAAACCGGTAACAGTGAGCACCTCCAGAGATGGGTCCTGAGAAGCTGGGGTCGGAGGTGGGACGGACACTCAACACTGCATGCCATTTTATACCTTCAGAATGCCCAATGCCATGAATACAGTAACTATGTAAAATTTTTTTTCAGAAAATAAAAACAAATTTTAACAAAAATGGGATCATACTCGACACTATACTATAATCACTATGTTACATTACTTTATGAGCATCTTTCCACATGAACATTCCATCACATACAGACTCTAGATCTTACCTTTATGACTTTAACAAGTCTATTAGTAAAGATATGTAACACTACGTGGCAACTTCAAATACAACAACTATATGTGTAATGCCACCAAACCAGGCTACTCATTTGAACCCCCACTGGCAATTCCATCAGGCTTTCTTCTATATATATTGAATAATATACCTACTTTGTATATATATTCTATATATACACTATTCTACAGAGTAGTATTCTATAGAATACTATATATTTTATATAATATATAGAATATATGTGTGTGTGTGTTATATACTTACTTTGTGCCAGGCACTATACTAAGTTCTTAGATAAATGTACAACTCATTGAGTCCCATCAACAAGCATTTATTTCTATGAGGCAGGTACCATTAATGTGTCCATTTTAAAAAATAAAAAAAATTTGAGGTTTAGGAAGATAAAGTAATTTGCCCAAGGTCACACATCTTAAAAACTCATGCTCTTTTTAACATTTTTTCTCCTGGATTGAACCCCTTCTATACAGACAACACTCCAGTACTGAGTGAGTGAGTTCCTTAATTGATCTCAAAGCAGCAAAGCTACTTGCATACATTTTTACATGGTTTCAACAGTGAGGAAAAGAATGGTGACCAGGGCACTTCGCTGCATAAGACAAGTTTACAACATTAATATTTCATCACCTCCTCCACAGCTGATGAAAATTCTGCATAATGTTTTACTCTACAAATTACACAATTCTCTAAAGATATATTTGTGAACATGCTTAATGGCCCATTCAGTTAATACACAAACAGCAATTACAATATGAAAATTTTAAAAATACCCGTGTACAAAATTAGTTGTTCCATCAATAGGGTCGATGATCCACGTCGGGTTGTCAGTTAAGATGCTTTTCTCCCCAGCGGCCACAGATTCCTCGCCGATGAAGCTGAAAGCAAAAATGACAGACCCCAAATCTTTACATTGCTTTCAACAGTTTTCAAACCTTAATCTATACAGAATCTACTAGAAAACATAACAAAAGTCTATACACTACTCTTTTCTATTGTTGCTCCTTTTTTTTTTCAGACTGGTGAAAGTAAGAAAGCTTTATTTCCCCCACAGCAAAGTTATGTGAAAAATAACAGACTTCGAAATTCTCAAATGCAAAACCAGGATACGTAAAGGCTCACATGCTGAAAGGGCATTTATTGCAGATGAGAACCTATGAAGGAAATGTGGTGGTCTTAAAATTAAGTCCACGAATTCTCTCAAACTCCTCCCCTCAAGAGGTAGCGCCTAACACCTGCTGCCTGGAGTGTGAATTTGGACTTAGTGACTCGTTTCTAACCAACAGAACACAGTGGAAGTGACAGCGTGCAATGCTGTGGACTCGCTTACCAAATGGCACTGTGGTTTCCATCTTGTTCACTCTATTTCTCCCTGCCTCCCCTTCCCTCTGGCCCACTGGGGGAAGCCGGCTACCATGTGATGAGCTGCTCTGTGGAGGGACCCACATGGTGAGGAATTGAGGGAAGCTGCCTGCAGACAACCCATGAGGAACTGAAGTCACCAACAATCACAGAAAGACGTGGATCGTTCAGCCCCAGCTGAGCCTTAAAATAACTGATGTTTTGACTATAACTTTATGAGACCCTGGTCAGAACCATGCAGCCCGGCGTCTCCCATATTCCTGACCCTAGAAAACTCTAAAATAACAAATGTTTGTTGTCTAGAGCTGCTAAGTTTTTAGGGTGATTTGTTACAGATAAGATAGAGAACATTAAATAAGTCAATGAGAAATCAAATCACTCATCAAAATTACTGTGTCTACATGCCTTCCTAAAACACAATACACTGTAAATCTCAGATAAATTATAGAAATGTGTCTGAGTTCATTGGATTTCTTCTTTCTTTTCCTACTTTTAAAATTTATACCCTTTATTCAATACTGTACGGTCCTAATAATCATTGTCATGATTTTTTCTTTTATCTCTTTCTCTCTTAGTTGTAAACCTTTTTATTGAGAGGAAGCATATTTAGCTGCTTTAAACATTTTTTTTCTTCTCAGTGGCTAAGATACCAATGGCATGACTAGGAAGTAGAGGATGACAATGTTAAAACTTTAAAGTGATGACAATGTTTCTGCTATATTTCTGTGCCCATAAGAGAGCCCTGATTTTAGTATTTTCTCTCAAACTCCTTAAAGTTACCATGACTTTAGCACTTAAAAAGGTTTGCAATATAGAGAAAAAAACTGAACTTCTAGATTTTGCCTATGACATACATTTGTCACGTTAACTTCCCAGCATCCAAACACTCCTCTTACTATAAAGGAATCCAAATATTTCCTGTTCACTGCTACCTAGAAGCTTAAGATTAGGCCAATAACTTGAGCTCAGCAAGCAAATAATCTTGCCCAGGATTTGTAATCTTGAGCCCAATGGGGTAAAGATACCCAAAGATCACAGAGTCAGGAGTGAGGCTACCAGCAGCATCCGAAGCAATGGTTCCTAACCCCAACCCTAACCCAAACCTTAAGCCAAACCCTAACCTTAACCCCAACCCTAACCCCAACTTAACCCCAAACTCTAACCCCAACCCTAACCTTAACCCCAACTCTAACCCCAACCCTAACCTTAACCCCAACCCTAATCCTAACCCTAACCTTAATCTGAACCCTAACCCTAACCCCAACCCTAACCTCAACCCTAACCCTAACCCTAACCCTAACCCTAACCCTAACTAGCTCTGCCTTCCTCCCTGGTTCCTGCCTGAGTCCTGCTCTCTGGGCTCCTGAGCTGCCTTACACCCTCCAAATACATTCCTGTTCAGCTTAAATTAAGTACACTCAATTTCTGAGTCTAAAGTCAAAACTTTTGTCTAGTATATTGACTCCAACCTACGTTTCATTTTTATCCCATGAAATTGAAATAGGAAATACCTGTGAGATGGATACTTTTCCTTTATGGAAGAGATAAGCATTTTTTCAACTTTTTGGTCAGTAGCAGTTACCAAATCAACTGGGGAACTTTTAATCATAATATTCCTCTCATTTTTTAGAGCTTCACGAACCACCTAAAAAGAGTTTTGGTGAGCAAACAGAAAAAGCATAAGTCATTGTAATTCAAACTAAAAGAGGAACTAAAGAAATGGTTTGAAACATTCAACCCCTCTTAAATGATATTCTTAAATATTTCTGACCAACATGTATATAAAATAAACCCATAGTGGTTATGATCTCAGTATTAAATCACAGACTCTTACATCCTATTTTAGATTCACAACTGTCATCACAAAAAGTTTAATGACATAAAATGGAAGTATTCACTCCATTAAAGTTTGGCAAAGTGGAAAAAAATACAGATTAATTAAAATACATGTTTTATGTAACAAGGCAACCACACACTGTCCACATCCATCACATCATGGCTGACAAAATGTCAGTTCATACCTCTCCAGCTTTTCTCGCGAGGGTTACTGCATAATCCATGCATTCCTGCCAAGGATCGGCCATCTGCTGAATGGATTTAACACATATAAAGCCAAAGCAGTTACCAATCTCTCAAAGTCTTAATTATAGAATAGTTACTTCACAAAATCATCTCAATTTGCAAAACACTTTCACTGAGGATTCACCCTCTTTCTCAATCTAGAGTTCAACTGTTTTCAATATTCACTCATAGGTCCATGAAGAAACATTTTTTACCTAAATTACTTCACTTCTATTGTAGAAATATTTCCATAACAAGAAGGACTGTATAAAAGTGTCTCCCAAAGTGCCCATACCATATCACATTTTAAAAAACAACACTAGTTTGGAGAATGGAGGCGAAAGGACATGAGAAATATTTTAAAAGATGGGTGCATGTTTGGATTAAGAATAAAGTAAAAATTAGAGAAAGAACATGGGGAACACAGCCCTCAGTATCTGCAGTTTTGGCCATCTGTGGATTCAAACGATCATGGATGGAAATTAAAGAAGCTCTGAAGGGAAGGAGCAGAAGCACAGGTACTAATTGAAGGTCAGGTATTTCGGTGTTTATACGTGTGACTTTATTTTTAATGAGGTTGTAAAGATGAAGAACTTAAAGCCCAGCGATTTGAACAGATAACACTCAGAATTCAAACTCAATTCTGGATCTAAAGTCCCCTGATCTTTCTATCAGAACATTCCGAGGCAAGAAAATTCCATGTCTTCAAAAAAAAAAAAAAGAAAACAATAAAGCAAAAGAGGAATTTATTCCTCCAAGTTTCAGAGAGGGGGAAAAAAAAAACCAAGCTATTTTTGTCCTCTGAACTGTCCAGTTTTCCACTGACTTCTGAAGAGAAGACTGAAATAACTCACCACTGGCTTGACCACACTCAAAAATCTGTACCTAAGACAGTGAAGCTTTTTAAGCTGTCAGACTCCAGAAAAATGTGGCATCATTTATAAAGCAACTCTAATTTTGTCCTTTTATAGCTGAGAGTAACTGACGTGGAGATTCCCCTTGAAGACTGGGTTGGAAATCCCAATCACGGTGCTCAAAGTATAGGAAGGGGGAGGGAAGGGGAAAGGGGGGAAGGAGGGGAGGGCAAAGGACAGATACCTGGAGCTGTTTCTGCCAGTCACTTCTTCCTGATATAAGCGTTTAAATCATTTAAAAAGGCAGCCACTTTTCGAGCTATTGAAGTAACTGCTTAGAGCATTTCAAGAATTGTTTCTAAACTCTTTTTTGTTTGTTTGTTTCATTCTTACTCACTCCCATTTCTCTCTTCTAGGGCTTAACAGAACTAGGTGTTCTCACAATGAATCTGCTTTCTAGCCAGAAACTTAGCTTAGGCCCCTCATCCTTCCCCGTTCTAACAGCACTGATATAGTATCACTCCTACCAATTCTTCCAGGCTCATTTCAAAAGCCACCCTTTCGTCCAAGGGGTCTCCACCCAGAAGTCATAATTTGTTTAACCATTCGAGAGCTGTGTGCCAAATACCTATTATATGTGCACTGCATCATGGTGAAGAAAGACACACCGGGTTGACATTTACTCTCCAATGGGGAGATAGATACTAATAAAAAAAAAAAAAGATCACAGACTACCTGCAAAATTACACATTTAATAAAGGCTAAGTAGGAAAGCGCATTGAGGAGCATGTAACAGGGGACCTCTGACCTGGTTTTAGATATTAGACCTGGTTTCCCTAGGGACATCATTCAACCAAGCTCTGATGGACAAGTGAATGGTATTAACTAAATCAACTGCAGGACTCCTGGTATGTGCAGAGTAACTGAAAGGCCCAACTGTGACAGTTCAAAGATCAAGGCAAACGGGGAGGGATGAGGCTGGGGAGATAGAGGATCATCCTATGCAGGGCCTTAGAGGTAAGGTTTCAATTCAAGAGCCATGAGGTTATCATGACATCCCGGCTATTGAACAGAATGGACTGGAGGGTGGAGGGAAGAGTGGAGAGTGGGGATATTTGCTTTGGGGGGTAAAGTTGGGGGTGGTGGTTAGTATTAGATTGGGTTTGGGGTAAGAGGGAGAGGAAGAGTTTAATGACGCCCAGATTTCCCAGTTTGGCAACTGAATGGATAATGGTGACATTGACTAAAATAGGGAGCAACAGAAAGGAGTCAAATTTGGGATTTGGGTAGGAGGTGGGGAGATCAAGAGTTTAACTAGTAGAGGATGAGAAGCCTTTGTGAAACCACAAGGAGATGTCAATTAGGCAGCTGAATATATGGATCCTGAGCTCAGAGGAGAGGTACGGCGGGCAGATAGAAATATGTAAGTCATCTGAGTAGGTACAACCTAGTCCTAGGTTTGAATGACACTCCTTAGGGGGGAACATGCCCAGAGCAGCTCGGAGGGTATTTAAGCCTGAAAGACCCTATAAAACTTTGTACATTTCTCTCAGGGCCTCAGAAGTATCTTCCTTCCACTTTGGTCATTTGTGTGCACGCCTTATATTCCCAACCAGCTTTGAGTATCATGTCTTGAAGGAAAGGAGCATATTTTGTCCACCTTCACTATCTCAAAGACAAACATGTGCAACATTTCCAACTGTTTCTGTCCTGGTCACTGCGGTGGGAGCCATGCCACCTTCCTGTCACTTGTCCCCAGCAGCACGACTGCGGACAGCGCGGGATCGGGGGCTCACACAGGGACTACGTGCCCCTGGAAATATGCCAGGTCCTTCTGAGCTTCTTTGGAGTCGGTAAAATGAAAAAGAGGAAATTATCCTACATAAGCTGCCGCAGAGGTTCTGCGAGATCGAGCGGGCGAAACCCTTGCACAACGTAGGGGCCGGTTCTGGTGCCACCGGGCGGGCGGCTCAGGACAGCACTGCAGGGGGGAAAGCGCCCCAACTGCGGCCTCGGTCCCCGGGCGCCGACCCCGCCCCGCCGACCGCGCCCACCCACCCCGACCCACCCCGGAGGGCCGCCGGGGGCCGCCCCGCGCCCACAGCGCCCGCCGAGCCTGCCCGAGGGTCGGTGCGGGGTCGCAGCAAGGCTAGGGCTCACCTCGGATTGGAGGGCGTGGGATTCTCAACGGTACCGGCCGGATCCCAGGCTGTGCTCTTCCGCAGAAGCGTGAGAGGCGGCTGAAGGGTAAAGCCTCCTACAGGAAGTCCCGCCCCTGCGGTCCGCCCACGGGGCGTGGCCTCTCCTGACCCCGCCCGGAGACAGAGCACCGCCCCCACCCCAGCCCCAGGCTGCCCTCGCTGGGGATTGCTTCCTGACTTGCCCCGCCGTGCCCAGACCTTTGAGTTCTGGCCTCTTTTTTTTTTCAGCCTCTGGTTCTTCTAATCTCTTTATCCTGCCTGTGCATTCTTCTATAATTTTTTAAAAAAATTCCTCTCCTCTATTTTGCCTGTCCCTTTCGTCTTCTCTTCCTTCTCATTTTCTTATTTACCTTTCTTTCTCCCTCCCTTTCATTTGCTAAACCCATGCTGCGTAAACCTACGCTACATGTATACATTTACAGGGATTCATAAGGGAGCCGTCCGCAAATGTTCCACTTTTTGCGTGAGGATTATTTTGAGCTAAAGGTAGTTGAGACCCCGTGAGTGTGAGAGAAACTACTGCTCCAACCTTAACTACTTGGATTTAAATTGGGGATTTTTCTCAGAAAATGTGAGTTATTACTGGAGATAAATTTTATTTAAGGGACCCCGTCTGTATGGTAGAGTAAATAATTACCAAACATCTACTTTTCTTCTTGTTGTTCATGAAGTGACCCTCCTGGCCTTGGAAGCCCCAGGCCCTTATCCCATTCCTTAGCTCAGAATGGCATATAGTCCTCTTTTTAATTTTCTGCCTCTGATCTTCTTTATGCACGTGGGGTCTCTGACTTTCATGTGTATGAGTCTCATATATACAAAATTAAACTTGATTTTCTCCTGTTAATCTGTCACATATCAATTTAATTCTTACACCAGCCATAAAACCTGGAAGGTTTCCTAGAGGAAAGTTTTCTTCCTCCCCAGCAATGTACACTACAGTGAACCTGTGATAGATAGACAGATAGATAGATAGATAGATAGATAGATAGATAGATAGATAGACAGACAGACAGATAGATATTTGTTACCTCGAACCAACTGCCCTATTCATTTGGTTGCCATTTATTGAGGACTTACCACGTTTCAGGCACTTGTGTTTTCATAGGCATCATTGTACTTAAAACATTGCTACAGTTCCATGAGAAGGTATGATCGGCTTCATCATATGGACAAGGAAACTGAGGTTTAAAGAAGTTATTTGTCCTCAGGCCACACAGCAAGAGCAGAGAGCAGAACACACTGGCTCCAAAGTCCACACTCAGAGAATACATGGCACGATGAGGCTGCATCGCTTGAGATACAAGGACTAGTCTATGGTCCTTAAAATGTGTACTCTTCTTGAAATAACACGTCTGGCATCATAGTGTATATAGTCTTACCATTATAATCCAAAAGGCATTGCACAGATAAAATTGTCCCAACCACAGCAGGCCCAAGGAAGCAGGTTATTTGGCTCCTTGTATTTGCAGTGATTGCTTCTCTTAGTTTGCTCAGAAGATGGGGTGTCGTCACCAGTGTGTTACAAATGAAAGCCTTCCCTAGGATCGATGACATCAACTGTAGGGCCAGTTCTCAGAACTCACAATCAGCCAGAACTTTGTCTCCATTCTTCTAAAGAATGATACCATTGAGTATCTGATTTGAACACCTTGATTTTTCTAGCGAAAGATGCTTTTGATTTCTTGATTTATAAAAAAGTCAGAAATTAGCTTTTTGGTTCTTCATTGTCTGTCACTTTAAAATAAAAATCTTGCCAATTACATGGTGATAAGTGTTGATTTTTAACCAAATAGAAATTTCCAGGCATTTGCAGAAATGTCATCAGAGTCCTCCTTAAACCTCTAAATAAACATGGTCCCACTTCTTTGGCAAAGCTGCTAAAATCAGGCAAAGCTGCTAAAATCAGTGTAAGCAAATTGAAGTAAGACAGATAGAAGGTCAAATATCTCATTCCTTCCAATTAAAACCATTTCAAGCTTCCTACCTCAAATGAGCAAGAAGTACAATCTTTTTCTAGGGGCCTCAGCTGCCCCCTGTAATTGTCCTTCAGTAACTCGGAGTTTTTTCAGTCCAAAGAGGTCATTCTGCTTTCAAATGCGTAACTGAAAGTAGAATGAAGAATCATCTAGTGCACTGGGTGGTCTAGTGCTCAGATCTGGTTTTGGCAGTGCTGCAAACTGGTTGTGAGTGGTTCCGGTGGCTGCAAAGACCTCGGTTCCTGGTGCATTGCTCTTGGCTTTCCAGAGGGGCAGTTTTAAAAGCTACAGTCACATCTGCAGCCATTGTTCCCAACCACAAAGTTCAGATCCTTTGGTTGGGGGTTACGGAGGGGTCAGGTTCTAGCCTCAGCCACACACTATACTAGGACAAAATCTGCTCCCTGGTGTGGTGTCCATGTCACCATTCCAGACTTCCCTGATACAATGGTGAGTACACTCTTGGGGGCCTTTGATATCCTTTCCTACCAGCTGACTTCCATCCATGAGAGAGGTTTCAATTATGCTAAACCTCAGGATGGAAGTGAGGTGAGATCCAGTGCCCCTGACACCTCCCCAGACATGACTGTTCAAGAAGGGGGTTCTGGAAGGATGGCCTTTGTTAAGCCACCGAGTACTCTGGTTATCACCTGCATGAGTGATAGATTTGTCTAACTGCCTTGTCTTTGCATAATAAAGAGCAACCACCATGGTGATTCCTTCCCCAGCAGTGTTGGGTATCTTTTAACTCTATTTAGTCTCTGGAGCTGACTTATTTTAAATGGCAACTCCTTTCACTAAAAAAAAAAAAAATAATAATAATAGTAAAATTCAGACTCCGCATACCAAGACTTTCTTAGTTAATAGTTCATTGTTTGTGGACTTTGATTTAAAAATGACAGAAATTTACAAACACAAAGCACTGGTCCTCATGGGTGGAATCTTCAGGATACCCAATACAATTTTAGGTTTTGACATAACATAGGTTGGAATTGCAGATAGAGTGTTTAATTTTGGAACAATGTACCACAGAATCATCTCTTTTAAGAGTTGGAAAGAAACTTTATTAAAAAAACAAAAAACTGGCTAGCAATAGAGGGCTACTCTGCCTCTGGATCTCTTGCCTGACCAATCATGGCTGTGTAAAGTGTGTGAAAGGAAAATCAAAATGATGTTGGTGTTGCTAAGAGTCTCTAAAATGGAGCCGGGAGGCCATTAAAGAAGTATGATTTATGCATGTCTTAGCCTAGATGAAATCTGACCTTTTGACTACTTATTCTCTTAACACATGCATCCAGAACACCTGCCCAGTGTTCCAGAAACTCAAGATACTTATGGGACACTTACCCTAAAATAACTCATGACAACCTGCCCCATAAGGACAAATATTTCCATCGGGATCAATGACAATTCTGGAACAAACTTGTGGATTTTGCCTGAATAAGCCCCTGACTCTTTCTCTCCCCTGGGACACTGTTTCAGTTTTACCCAAATCTGTGTCTCCTAAATTGCAATTCTTTTTTTTAGTATTTTTTTAACTTTATTTTTTTGGGGGGAAGGTAATTAGTTTCATTGATTTATTTTAATGGAGGGACTAGGGACTGAACCCAGGACCTCATGCATGCTGAGCACGTGCTCTACCACTGAGCTATACCCTCCCCTCTGAATTGCAATTCTTAAGACCTCAAAGAAAGCTCTTTGTTCTTTGCAGTCTTGATACTGATTACTGTTGGACAAATGGTTGGTATGAACTCAAGCAGTTAGGCAGACTGCTTTATGCCTCTCATTCTTAAAGAATAAGTAAATAAATAGCTTGAATAACAGCATCCCCATTTAAATTAGACAAATTTTACTATGTAAAAATTGCAGTCTTCCATGATACATCTATAAGATAAATAAAATGTATTCTGAGTTCCATTCACATACATTCACCTGCTTTTAAGGTGCAAGATCAAAGTGCATAGAGTAACCATAATTATTATAGAGCTTACTATGTGTCAGGCATTATTCTGAGGACCTTACTAACATTAACTCATTTAATCTTCACAACAGTACCATGAAGTAGGTACTGTCATTATCCTTGCTTTCCCCACATGAATTTAGGTGTAGAGAGAAGTAATTTGACCAATGTCACCCAGCTGGTGACGAGCTGGAACTGCAGACCCATGCATAATCTGGCCTCAGAGTATATGATATTGACTTTTATAAACATTAATCATTAATTAATTCAATATTTTATGAGCACCAATTCAGTTAAAGGTATTGGCTAAACCCTGTAGGAAATTTAAAGAATAATATGTGATCCCTGCCTTCAAGAAACTCATATGTTGGTTGTCACTTTAACTAGAAAGCTGTACCTGTGTGTGGTTACTGTCATTAACCTGAACCCACCACCCAGACCGTGGTGTTATGTCCTGGGGTTTTATGCTAGAACTACAGGCATAAGGAGTTGAGCGGGATCTTAAACTCAGTTGAGTCTCTTCATTTTACAGATTTGAAAACTGAAGCACAGAGCAGTGTCTTGAGCAAGACCATAAGGTTAATGATAAAGTGCAACTGGAAAGGCAGTTTCTTGTCTCTCAATCAGTAAAATATGTTCATGAAAATGTACGTAAGTCATATTTATGCAAGCTTAATCATATTTTAAACCCCTAAGTGGAGATTTCTGTTTAAGGAGTCAGTAGTAAAGCATTTCATGTAGACAATTATCATTTTACAAAGTGAATAATAACCATCAGTCACCATGCCAAACTAGGGCTTTGTAAATCTTGGTATTCATATACTGGATTTGGTGAAATTAAAAAAAAAAAAGAAAGAATTTAGGTTGTCTTATCAGCTTGGGCAAACTCAACAAAAATTCTATGGGTAAGATGGTGAATAACACTGACAGGAAAATGTTCAATGTTTTGGGCTCCATACGGAGTTATCAGATTGGTATTTCAAACCAACAGCAGCTAGATCAGGGTCCAAAGTTTAAACTCTGATAAAATAATTATAGCAGCGAACACTTACAGAACATGTACTATGGGGCCAGGATTATGTTCTAAGGACATAGTAAATATGGCCTGATTTAATTCCCACAACAATTTGATGGAGTTTACACTATTATCTCCAGTTTGTAGGTGAGGACAGGGGACTATAGGGACATTAAGTAAATTGCCTCCAACTACAGGCCTGGGAAACCTGGGAAGCAGAATTATTTAGACTGATATTTCTCATTCATGATGCTCACACTCTCTTTGGAGAAGACTGTGGAAACTGGAAACTGGAAATAGATGCTAAAAATTACCTTTGGAAGCTCAACAGTGGTATAAAAATGAGCACACTACTCATTTAGGCCCTGTGCTCAACATTTTATTTAAATAAGCACATAGGAAATATGCTAGACATTAGGGGGAGCATCCAAATGAATATTGTTTATATTATCATATTCTATTGTTTATATGATTATATTATTTATATGATTATATTGTTTACATATTCTATTATGTTTATAATTCTCATGTTCAAGAGTTCTTAGCAAAATAGAAATGATACAATAGGAACACAGATAGCTGTAAAGCAAGCCAGGTGGGCTAAGTTCTATGAGCATAAAAAATTGTGATGAGAATTTAGAGAAACTTTCAGTCCCCGGAAGCTAAGGGGGATTTGTCAAGGATTCATGGCAAGGGTGGTATTTGAACCAGGTCTGTGAGAGTGGTCAAAATCTAGACAGAGCTGAGGTGGGTCCCTCAGGTTGCAAGGACAGCGTGAACAAAGGCATGTCCATGAATAACCAAGTTATCCTGTTGATTGGAGCAAAGATTGTGTGTAAAGAAGTGGGAGAGGAGATAAAACTGGAAAGCTAGCATGAAGTCAGAGAGGAGAGCGTTGTAAATGACTCACTAAGGAATAGAGACTTCATTCAAGAGGCAAAAAAGCTTTGTTGCAGGGAGAGCACATGATCAAAATTAGATTTTTACAAAGAATAATCTGACAGTGATTAGAGAGAACAGAGAGGCCAAAAGCCAGGTAAGAAAGGTCTAGGGAAGCAGCCACTACAGAGCAGAACAGAGTGGTAGTACCAGGAAGGGAGAGGAGGCTGATAAAAAGATACTATAGGAAATTGTCTGTAGGAAATAGCTTGACTATAGTGAAAAAAGAGGGAAGAGAGGAGAAGAGGGGGAAGAGATGACCTGTGCTTCAGGTAAATGGTAATGTCTTTAGTGGAAGTTGTGGAGGACAAGAAGTACAGTTATGAGAGCAGAGATGTTACATTTAGTTTAAGACACATTGATTCTGATGGGCCAATAAGAGACCCAGATAGAAATTTACATATTCATTCATAGTGTGAGCATTTACTGAATGCCTATTGCGTCAACGTCCCTTCAACAAACCCTTGGGATAGATCATAATCACTACAGGAGGACTTTTTTTTTAAATTGCTCTCTCCTGTTCAGGAGACCATACTAAAGTATCATATTCAAATCTAACTCTATAAAATATTTCCAAGCCAACACTGTTGAAAAGTGAGCTCCTTCTTCTGAATTCCTGTACATTTAACTCTCTGTACCACTCACTGGGTGTTTAACACATACAATTTTATTCTAAATATACATATTTATTTATTTCTCCCAGTAATGTCAAGTTTTCAATCATATCATACGTGGGCAGAGAACAGGCATCATTTTAATATTCTTTGAATCTCTCATGGTACTTCATTCACAGTAGGAAAATTCAGTAAAGCTTTGATTGTTAGACAGGGAGATTTTTTTGCCTTTTCTCTTCTAGGATAAGGATCCACCTTTTCTTAGCCTTGTAGAACAGAAGGATCAGTAACATTTCACATCCAGAACACATGGCCACCGTAAAGGGAGCCACGGAAGCTAAGTCGGCGTGGGTTTGCGAGAAGGAAAGCTGAATAATGGCAAGGGCTAAGAAACTATTCACTACCCCGCTTTCGATTGAAACAGTTTTACAAACAGGAAGAGGCAGCATAGAGATTTTAGCAAAAAAGAACCCAAACAACAAACCCAAAGCAGGAACGAAGACACTCAGTAGAAGCACTTCTAGGTTAACTGCTTTTAGAAAGCTCAATCCCATTCTGAAAGTCAAGTAAACCCCTATAAACATTAAAATCAAACTCAGAGGTCTAACTATTCTCTCCAGGAAGGTTGCTTTTTCAGGCAGTCTGTGTTTGATGACTATTCCCACAGATATAGGTGTAAGTATGAAAAGGAGGGTTGACATAATTTTAAAGACAGGACTATGAAGGGTACCTGATAACCCTAACAGCCTGCTGTATATGTACGAATTGGCAGGCATCATTATCAGGGCCAATAACGTTGACATGCAAGTCATCAAAATGGCCAAAGTGACATCTCCTTCTAGTAGCAGAGCAAAGAGATAGCCCCCACCCCCTCCTGGGCACGTGCAGGTCATTACAAATCCAAAAGCCTGTGCCTCAGGCAATGCCAAAATCTGCGTCAAAAGAAATCCACAAAACGGCATGAGAAAAAACTGTGTAATTGTCGCGAGAATTATTGGCAAAGGTCTCTTCCACACTGTTTGAAACACCTGTAATTCAATCTTGCAACCAAACGCACATTTATTTAACAGTATCATTGGTAGAAAAAGCATTAGGATATTCCTATCAATATGGTTTGATGCCTGGAAAAGACCGTCTGGTCTTGGTCTGAGTACTCTGACTTTGACATTCTTTACTTCAATGAGTCTTTCCCGCCTACCTTTGGATACCCATAGTTGAACGGTCAGATTTGTCTCTCCGTCTTCATCTGTCACCAGGTTTATGGTAAAGTCTGTAACATCCGAGAAGGTCTTGGTCACATTCACCACTTGCAGGATTTTGGGATCTTCGAGTTGCACAAAGAGGAAGCTGGAGTTTGGCTGTTTCTCTCTGTAATTTGACCTGACAACGATGGTTTCTTCAGTCTGTGTGAAAAAAAATATTTCAGTCTTTTCTCTGTTCAGGAAACTGAGAAATGATTTCCTTGCTTCTCCGAGAGTCACAAATGACAAAAGCAGGACAATTAAAAGTTCTCTGATCATTCTGAAAGCTTAAATAAATCACCAATGCAAAACATTAAAAAAAAAAAATCCAAAAACTAAAGAACATTCTTCGTACAGGTGTTCCGGTGACGGTCTGAGGTTGTTTTGTAACAGCTGTTTTTGTGGAATCAAAGTCCAGTAGGAGGGACTCATACTTTTCTAACAAATACAAAGCCATCTACCGAGTGACACAACCGGTCTAACCCACAGTTACGAAATGTAAAAGCCATAGCAGGTTCAATTTTTCACAGCAGAAACCTAACCTCTTTCCCCCTGACTTCCTCATTTCTGCTACTGGAAAAATAGCCTCTTATTTACCTTAATTAAAAGCCTGAGTGTCATCATTTTTGACTTCTTTCTTCCTAAGGAACACCTACATTTGAAGCAGATAGGATCCAAAAATTTTAAATAGATATCGAGGAGACCTGCAGGTGGGTGTTAACTCTTTTACTCATTCTGGTCAAAGGGAAATACGAATTTAGTGAACACGTGTGCTGGGGCCCTGAGCCAGGAGCTGGGGACACCACTGTAATCTAGCCAGATGTCTCATCCCTCCTGGAGCGCAGTTGAGTGGCCCCTTATCATTAATCAGGAAACTGCAGAGCCCATGAACTGGCCTTGCAGCATCCTTAGGCTAGTAAGAGTTTTCCCACTACTCTAAGCAGTGACGGCATATGCAAGGCAAAATCTGAAACTGTTTTTGGTGTCCTTAGGTAGAAAAACAGCTTCCTGGGTGGTTACCAGATAGCTTAGCAACCTTGGGCAAGCAGATAGGTGGATCCAAGGCCAAAGATACAGCCTCGTTAAGGGGCCACGGCTGCTAGACACTTGGCCCCTGACACACGGGGCAATGGAAGACCACTGGGACTAATTCTAATCTCTTATTCCTTTCTTGTAACATTATTTTCTCTTCACAGTTAGAGGCAAGGATATTCAATGGACCCAACTTAGGTCATATGCCTGTGGCTTAGCTATCAGGAATAAGGAAAAGTATCAGGCCTTTTGCACTTCTGCCCAGACTCACAAACCCTTTTCATTTCCTGAACAAGAGGAGGTGGTTCTGATGCTAAGCACAAACAAAACAAAACAAAACAAAACAAAACAAAACAAAACTCCACTGTAATATATATCTAATACAGAGTCCACAGATCTAATGGTCTCTGAATCTATAACCATTTCAGCCTTTCCTTCCTGTAGCCATGACACAATCTGTGTCAAATGCAACAGTGACAGTTACATATTAAGCATTTTAGGTCATAAAATATTGGTTCCTCAAAAATTGCCAAGCAATTTTTATTGGATATTCTTGTAAGTTTTAAAAAATTTGATTTATGTAGGTTAACTTTTTAAATGCAATAGACTTAATATTCCATAAATTTTATCTCTATATATTATATTAAGGAAAACAAGATACACTGTAACAATGCTGAAAATAGGGCGAGGAAGAAATGTTTCTGTGCTATCTCAGTTAAATTCCCACAGGGAACTTCCCTAGTTTAAAAGAGAAAAACTAAACGGACACAAGAACTTTCTGAAACCAAAGCTATCTTGACAGTTGTGTGTGACCAAATATCTGAATTCACAATTTTTGTAACCCAGGTCAAAGAGGTGAGGAATGTACATTTGGTTTTCCGCCGATTCCTCTGTCTGTGGTCGTACCTTCTCCAGTTTCTCCAAGTTTTCTCCTGAAAACTGCCTGAAAACCTGACACATCTGGGAAAAATCTGACAATCTATCACTCGTGTGTATTTACTGGCTGATTACACTAAACTGAAGTTCATTTATATCCAGGTGTAGTTACAATTATTTGTCTGAATTTAAAACTTTTTTCTCTTTGTGGGTTTTCTATTTACAATTTCAATTGTCTGCAAGCAGGTGGAAAGATACTAAGGTGGGGCGGTTTCATCAAACTCTACAATTGTATTAAGTAGACTCAACTGAGGACCCTAAAAGCCTGAGAAAGTTGTCTGATTTCAGTGTAATTTGGAAATCAGACACTAGAGGGACTTCCCCTCTTGCCGGCGATCGTGTTCTCTTTTGGTGACTGCTCGTGCTGGAGCCCCTGGTCCCAAGAGCCCCCAAGAAGGCTGATACCCATACCTCTTCCAGACTAGTCTGCTCCGCTGTCTAGGACCAGATGCCTGATGACATAAGCCCTTCCCTGCTTCGTCTCTAATCACAGAACTCTTGTTCATTCTCCTTAGGTGTACTCGGTCTCTGCCATCCTGACCTCCCCTCTTCTCAACCCCCATTGGTATTTTTTCTGGCATATTTAGCTTCAGTTCAATTCATGAGACGTGTGTTACTCATCTGTGTGCAAGTTATTTATGACAGATGCTCGGGTATTAGTTGGTATTAAAAGTTTCTGGTTTTATTTTTATTTCTGGGAATATATTTAAGGACTATTTCTACTTCTGGTCTTAAGAGTTTCTGCTGTAAGAGCTACTGGAACATAGCTACACTTAGAATCTACTCATTTGGCAGTTGCCACATTGCTTTGTGTTATAGTTTTAAGCATGTATATGGCTCTTCACTGTATCCACCATGGCAGTCAGAATCCAGTCCTTCCATTTATTAGCTACTCGCATAAGTAGGTTAATAAATGAATGCATAAGTAACTGACAGAAGTCAGAAGTTACCCCCATTCTTTGTATGAAAATAATATGAAGAAAGAATCAGAGATGAAATGAACATTCTGAGTTTATTCCTTTAATTAAGCCTAAAGCCACTATCCTTGTCTATCACAAAACAGAAAAGGGACAAACAGCAAATAAATAATTTGTATCCCTTCTCTATAGCAGTACTTTGTTGAGTACAGATGGCATACATCAGACTGGAGCACTAATTTTAATGTGTTGGTTGGTAAAAGGTCATTCCTTTTGGCATGTGTTTTGCTTTGGTATTTACAAAGAGCCTGTAATGAAATTGAGCTATCCCATTTTCCTTCTCATATGTAAAAGATTCATACAGACAAAAAAGGTGAATACCACTGGAGGGGGTTTTTATCAGAGATGTGCCCCAAAGTGCTAAGATGACAAGAAAAACGTTTCCCCTTCCTATGCCTGAGATTCTTCATTCACAAACTTAGAAGAGTTTATGAGACGACCTCCAAGTTTCTATGAATCATGTACACCCATCATTTACACACCATGATGTAGGCAGATACTAAGGCCATCCATCCTGGCCTTAGGATGCTAGGCTTGGTCATGTGACTTGCTTAAAACAGAAGTGAAACATGTATCTTCTAAGAGTCATCTCTTTCTTCCTTTGCCATGAGAAAGGCAATGTCCCCAAAGGGGGTCATGGCTTCAGCTTAGATTCTGGAGTAAAGATGACATGGAGCAGAGTCACAGCCAGTCAACAGCTGACATCAACCAAATGAGAAACACACCTTTGTTGCTGTTACTCCAGCATAACCTAAAAGAGGCTAATTAGATACAAGAATTTGCTAATAATTAAACATCAGTTCATTGTTAAACTTTAAAACACTCAAATTCAATTTAATAAAACACTGATAAATTATGACATAATGGAAATAAAAAGCAACTTTTACAAATAAAAAATATATAGCATTTGTAGTAAAAGAAATTAACACTGAATTTTCTTCATGAGTCCTGGCTCGAATCCTTGAACGACTATTCCAAGTAGGAATCAATGTTTTTTAAAAACTGTTCTTCATCATTAAGATATTCCAAGATGATATTTCCACCATTATGTAAAGGACAATCCTCCTTAGCAATCCAGGTCTCCAAAATATGATCCAAGGGCAAGGCTTCTCCTGAGGTAACGTGACATAACCTCAATTTCTGTGAAGAGAGAAGTAAAGGATACTGTAATAGATACATACGCTTATGGAGTGTTCTAAAACTTCTAGGGGAAAGCTACAACCTGTTGTTACCTGAGCCGTTGACTTGTTATTGTCATTTCTAAGGCTGGCTAACGAGGCCGCGGCATCTATGACCTTCCCGATGCTCCATCGCTGGCAAAAGAACATTGGCCTGCTCTTCTCCTTACTCCCCTTAGGGAAGAAAACCTGAAAGTAAATTCTTTCTGCCTGGAAAAACAAGAAGTTAATGTACAGATGATGTACATGAACTAGACATCTGTTTTTATCTGGTGACATACCTTCCTCTCTTCTCCTGGTGTCAGAGAAGGACTACCCTCTAATGATACAGCTTTTAGTGGGAAGACCGATCAATCACGGCCACCTAAATGCACGCGCAGAGGACCTAAGACCCTGCAGGATCATTTGGGCAAAAACAGGCGTGTGACCTACATTAGGCCAATCAAGGTCTTCTCCTGGGATTTTACATTCAAAAGCTGAGGGCAGGGAGGAACAATATCTTTTCAGAGTTTTTTTTTAAGTCTTGCTGAATTAAACCGGGAGTTGTCTGCAGCTATCCCTCATGCGTCTCAGCCACTCCTGAACCAATGTGGAAAAATGTCCCCAAATGAAAAAGAATGAGTCTAACACACAGAGAAGTCAAGGAAACAGATGACCTCTTTCAGCAGCATTTAAGTCCTGAAATCAGTGATCCTCTGAGACCAGATGAATGTATCACTGCCCATTATATGAGGGAAAAAATTATTTTGAGTAAGTTAGTTTCTGTCACTTGCAATTTAAAGATTCTTGGTACATGTATCTTCTTTTCACCTGAAAGACCTTACTACATATTTAGAGACAGCAAGGTTTTTGAAAACAAAGAAACTTAAAAAAAAAAAATTAGACAAGGACCATATCAACACAAGAGAAAGATTCAGAGACGGTTCCTGATTCTATACCCTATATGCTTCCTTTATATTGCATTTTCTTGCTAAATTGACAAATGTAGGAAACAAAAAAGGAGCAAAGGTGTTTGGCTTCTGATCTCTGCTTCCTAAAATTGCTTTTTAAAAATGCTGCCTTTACAGACCAATTCCTGCTACAATAAACATTTTGGCATAACTGGAGCATCCCTAAGTTGTAGAGAAAGATCACAATAATTTTAAGAAATAATAGATTCAACACAATTTTCATCTTAGCACTAAGGAGTTTAGATTTGTTAAAGACCAGTGGAGTGCATTATTACAGATAACAAGTATTGAAAACAAGAAACCATTGGAAATTCAAGCTTTGAGCCAACTCTGTAACCTCACAGTCCCTGCTCCAAAAACACAGTAATAAGAGCATAAATGGGAAAAGTTTAAAAGATATACAGGCACCTAAAAATAAAAAAGGTAAAAATGTCTGAGGATCAAAAATGAAACAGAAACGCAAAGGGATAGCAGGTAGGCTGAGCGACAGGCCTCTGGGCTCCAGGCGAGGAAGCGGTGGTCCGGAGCTCAGCCTGTGGGTGGATGGGAAGGTAACAGTGCCTTGTGGTGGTGGAGCACATGGGTCCCACCCACTGCCTGGAAGCGGGAGCTGATCTGCGACATGCGCTCCAGGAAAGGAGGCTTAAGAAGATACTGCTGAGTGTTGACTCAGGCTATTACTTATAGAAAACATTATTTAGGGAGCACAGAAATAGAAATAGATATAGAAAAGCACAGATATAACCTCTGACAATGAACAAAGCCAAAGCCTTCCAGCTCAGTAAACGGATCTGTAATCATCTAAAAAGCTCTGTAGGGCAGAAGGACAAACTGCCAATCTCAAACGTGGATTTGGAATGGAGGTCGTGGGTACGTGGGCCTGTGGAAGAAAACGCGAGACTGCTAGGCAGGGAGAGGGGAGTGAGAACAGCGAGAAGACACAGAAAGCGCCTTCTGCTCCAGGTGAACATGCAGAATCTGTACACCGAAACTTCAACACAAATCCAAAGTTAACTTGTAATGGACAGATGAAACTAACCAAACTTGAAAATGACATTTAAAATAGTTATTCAGGGTGTACAGTGAGATGAATCAAAGAATAATATCCATAAAAAAGGAACAAGAAGTTACAAAACCAAAACATGCTGAAATGAAACAAGACAAGCTATGAAGATCCAACTAGAAATAAAAAAATTCTAAAATACTGTTTCTGAAATAAGAAATTCAAACACAACCAATTTCTATAATCTTCAACAAAAAGGTTTAATTGATTGGAAGATGGATTTGAAGACGTCATCTAGAATGCAGCACAGACATAAAGAGAGAAATTATAAATCCCCAAAATCTGTGTAAACAAGAAGAGTTTCAGAAGAGAAGGGAAGCAATATTCAGAAAGAAAATGACAAAAATCTTCCAAAAGTAAGAGATAAATCACAATATAAAATGTACCTCAAGGGCCAAACTGGGTAATTAAAACGAATCCATACCTAGAAACATTGTACGGCAACTGGAAAATATGATAGATAAAATCTTAAAAGCTACAGGAAAAAAAAAAAAGACAGGTTACCCATAAAGCAACAATAATAAGGCTGACAACAGATGTTTCCCCAACAATAGATAAAAGGGGCCAATAAACAGTATATTAAAAGAGTTGAGAGAGTCTAATATAGAAAATTTAGCACAAGTGAGGAAAATAAGGGTAGTATCAGATAAAAGAGACCAAAAGAGTTTATCAACAAAGACTCTTAATGAATGAACTACTAAAGAAAGTACTTTAGCCAAAATAAAAGTGAGTCCTAAGGGAAAAAGAAACTCAAAAAATATATTGGTAGGGGGGAGGGTATAGCGCAGTGGTAGAGTGTATGCCTAACATACACAGGGTCCTGGGTTCAATCCCCAGTACCTCCATTAAAATAAGTAATGGAACCTTATTACCTCCTCCCCAAAAGTCTATAAATAATAAAGGTAATTTTCATTAAAAAATGATAATTTTAAAAATATATATTGGTAAACTTAAATAGCAGTCGACTTAAAAATAATAATGTGTGAACAAAGATGATGAGACAGGAGATATTCAACTGCAGAAAGTGTGTCAACCTCCTTGTTTTATTCAAGCAATTTCAGATTTTGAGAGAAAAACTGGACTTAATTATATACGGTAAAAATGTTAAATGTAAGGACATGCCTGTTAGCACCATTATTATAAAACATTATATTGGAGATTACAGATAATGTAGTTAAGAAAATGGAATAACTGGTATAATTACTGAAAAATAAAATCTAAAGCTGTTTGTCAGTGGGATGTGACTGTACACTTAGGAAATCAAAGGCAAAAAAAAAATCAACTTCTAAAATAAAAGAATTTGGTGACATGATTGAGTAAGATGAACATACAGAAATCAAGACCTTTTTCCTCAGTATTAACAGTAAGTGCCTGGAAATAGAGGTAAAGGGAAATATTTTGTTGACACAAAAAAAGATGAAAATAAGTGAAGAATAAGACTTACATGAAGAAAAATATAAAATGTTACAGAAGGCAATAAAACATGATCTAAACAAAAGACATATAAAGTTCTTAGATAGGAAGATGATATGATAAAAATATTTCTTTCAAAATTAATATATATCATATAATGCAAATTTAGAGAATCCTTTAGAAATGATCCTCAGTCAGGACTTGCTAATAGATGCTGCTGGGAAATTGAATTTTACTTCACCTAACTTCACAGAAAATCACTTGACAATGTATTGAGGAAGTTTTGCATCAGTGTGTTGCACCTGGTGGTTAGGGAGGGAGCCAGAATCCCCAGGACAAAGAGGAAGAGGCCAACAGGGTATAAAATCCTCCTGAGAATGGTAAATCAGGCTTCTCACGACTGGCAGAATTCTCACTTCCTGCAGGCACTATTATTCACGGCTTACATCCCTGTGGGAAACTCTGAAAGATGTGAGAAGCCACATTTCTGTTTAAGACCATGCTGTGTTCTCTCCTGCTTTTTCTAATGATTTCTCTCAGTTTCTCCATTGTTACCTTTCAGTATCTTTCTACATTCTTTAACAGTATCTGCTGGAGTCTGTCACTTACAACCTTGTCGCATTATGAGAACCATGAAAATCCCAAGATAGATTTTTTAAAAATCTGTATATAATAATCATAAAGTTCATATGGAAGAATAAAGAAAAAAACTAAGAAAACATATGGAAAAATATGAGTGGGACTTACATTATCATATATTAGAACATTCTATAAAACTACTGCATCAAATCAATTTGGTATTAACATATGAGTAAAATAAAATAGGTAAGTGGAATAAAATAGGAAATCCAAAACCAGATCTAGTAAAAATAAATTTTAAATTTATCATGGCTGTGGTATTTGGTAAGATACGCTGAAAACAAATTCCAGACCGATTAAAAACATGAAAAAATTAAAACCCTAAGAAAACCAAAACAGAAATGCAAGAAAAGACAGACCTGAGAAAAATTCAGAACACTGACATGTCAAGGAGGTACATAAGGAAAATCAAGATATTTGATAGATTTTGAAAAAAAGTTTCCAAAGCGGATTGATGATAAAGGATTAATATCTATTCTACTCCAAGAGTTTCCACAAGCTGACCAAGCAAAATAAAAATGAAATAAAAATGAAAATAACACCCCCAAAGAAATATGATCAAAGGATATGCATAGACAATCCAGGGAAGAGCAATAACACAGGGCCAATGAACATACTAAAAGATGCTCAAACTGAACAGTAGTCAAAGAAATGCAAAGTAAAGCAATTAGGAGATATCCTTTCACAGACATTAAGCTGGAATTCATTAAAAAAGATGATAAATAGCTACTGGAAACCAGGGAAGGGGGGGTACTCTCACGTACGGCCACAAGAGGCAGTATATAAACAGGGTAGGATGGCTGGCTCTGACCACGTGAGCAATCTTAACACTTCAGATTACCCATCTGTGAAACGAGGATGATAATGTATCACAGGAGACTTGTGACTATTAAGGGAGATAAAAAAATCCAGAGCCACAACTATGCTTGGCATACTATAATCAGTCAATAAAAGTTGACTATTATAATTATTGATGGTAGAAATGTAAATTGTTATAATTCCTTTGTAAAGAAGCTTGGCAACATCTATTAAGATTTAAGACACATACCCTTTGACCCAGCAGACATACTCCAGGGAATTTATCTCACAGAAACAGAAAAGCAGACCCAGGCAACTTAACGCAGTAGCCAAAACTGGAAACAAAGTGAATGCTCATCAGCAGGAAAAAGGCAATGTCGCTCACCACAGATCTACATCACGGAATACTGTCGGGCTTTTAAAGAAAGTGATTTACAGCCATACCAGCTCCCTTGGGGCGATATCTGTTAGGCACTAATGAGGAGAATGCATAGAGATAAAAGGACATACAATCTACCTGAAACCTGCTTTATTTTTACTTATAGCCTTAATCACTATTCAACATTAATAGTATTATGTTTAATAGCTATCTCACTCCCACTGGGATATGAACTCCATGTGGGCAGGGACTTTGTTTTATTTACTGCAGTATCCCCAGGGCTTTAAACGTAGCAGGTATTCAAACAAAGTGTTGATAGGCTAAATGAATACGATGCCATTTTTATAAAAGAATGACCCCAAAACACTCTTTATGCCCTCTCATCCATATGCAAGAAGACACTTTTATTTATATAAAGTTAAACACACATATACACACACACATCTCTGCGTGCACATATATAAATATAAATACATATAATATGCAAGAATATGTATGTATAATCACATCAATATTAATGCAGGGGATGCAAGGGAAAAAGTGTTCAGTGTGTTGAGAACTTGGTTTCTGAGCCTGTTTGCCTGGTTTCAATGCACAGTTCTCCACTTACTAGCTCTGTGTTACCAGCAAGTTACTTCACCGTTCTGTGCCTCAGTTTCTCAATAATTAGGCAGAGAAGACAGTACATATTTCACAAGTGTGTTGTGAAGATTAAATGTGTTGGAAGAGGGCCTGGAACAAAGTACGTGCAATAGGAGTTTTTACTATTATGTTTTAAGTAATAAAAAAATTGCAAAGCAATGCAAATAATATTATTAGACACTTTAGGGCAGGCCTTCACAACTGTGCCACTATAAACATTTGGGGCCAGAAAATTCTTTCTTGTGGGTGCTGTCCTGTGCACCGTGGTATGTCTAGCAGCATCTTTAGCCTCTTCCCACTAGACACCAGTAGCCCTCCCATGACTAGCTGTGACACCCAAGTGTCTCCAGACATTGTCAGATGTCCCCTAGGGGGCAAAACCACCCTCAGTTGAGAACCAGTGCTTTGGTGGGATGGACACGGGCACAGGAGGGTGTTTAATTTTTTCCTTTACACAGCTTTTAAAAGTTACCCTTGTTAAAAGTAGGTAGTATCTGCAATTTCAAAAACATTGAAAAAGACTACAAAAAGGAAAAATGTTAAGGATAATCGCTAAAAGAAGACTATAATCAATGGTTTCTAAGTCAGCAGAATAAAAAAATATAGAAAATTCAATCAGTACAAAAGATGACATGGAAGAGAAATAATCAAACACGTATAATAACAAAAAACATGAGATGGAAGAAATACGTTCAAAGGCATCAGTGATCATAAACAGAAATGGGTTCAACTCACCTATAAAAGAGAGATACTATCAAATTGGATTAAAAAAACAAAGTCCAGCTATATGCTGCTTACAAGAAACACCCTAAAACAAAACAACACAGAAAACTTGAATATAGAGGGATAAAAAAAGACATAATAGTTAAGTATTCACCAAAAGAAAGCTAGTAAAACAATATTATTATAATTCAAAATAGGATTTAAGGCAAAATTCATAAAGAAGATATAACAATGAAGAAATTCAATGCACTGGTAATATATAACTCAGCAAAACTGTTACAATTACAAGAAAAAAACTGACAAAACTATAGTTACAGTGGGAGATTTCAGTATCATCTTTCAGAAACTGATAGATCAAGCACACCCAAAATAGTAAGTGTGCACGCACGCACACACACACACACACACACGCACATGCACAGACTTTGCAAATGATAAAAGAAATAGGACAAAATATAAATCATTGGTACATTTGGGTAATTGATATGAAAAAGATTTTTGACTATTCTTGTAACTTTTCTGTGTTTGAAACTGTATCAAAGTAAAGTTTAAAAAAATTACAACCAAATAAGTAGGTTGGAAATAAGTTCATTCAATGTGAGAAGCTGGGGCAAAAAAAAAATCTAAACAAAGTAGAAAAAAGGAAACAATAATAGAAGAGCAAAGTTAGTGAAGCAGAAAGCAAGGAAATAATAGAGAGGTCAATAAAACCAAAACAGTTCTTTGAAAAAACTAAAATATAAATTAAAAAAATAAACACAAACCTCTAGCAAGACTATCGCAAAGAAAAGTACAAATGAAAAATATTAAGAAAGATTTACTAAAGACACAGTAGAGATTTAGGAATGTAAGAGTAACTGGAACAACTTTATAAGAATAAACTGAAGAATCTACACTGAACAAAAATTAAGAAAAATATTATTTACCAAAATATATTTCAGAATAAATACATCATCCAAATAAAACAAGAACTATTTAACACACTGAAATAGTATTCAAAATTTTCCCCTCAAAAAAGGCAACAAGTCCAAAGATTATAACAACTATTGCCAAACTTCCAAGAACAAACAATAACCATTTCAAAGAACAAAAGAGGGAAAGCTACTCAACTAATTTTATAAGTATAATCTTGCTAACTAATATCAAGAAAAAACACAAAATAATATATTAGTAAATCTGTTTAGAAGTACATTTTAAAAGGATTATATACCAGAGTCAAGTAGTTTATCCCAGAATATGTGGGTGATTCAACAACAGAAAAACTGATCGATGGAATTTATCACAGTATAAGGAAAAAAATTCAACATAATTATCATACTTGATGGAGGAAAAAAAACTTATAGCAAAATTTAATACTCATTCTTAATACAAATTCCTAACAAATTAGAACTAGAAATACTGTTAACCCAATGAAGGTTACTATCAGGAAGCTTCAGCAAATACAATATTTAATGATGAAACTTTAGAATCTTTTGCATTAAAAGTCAGAAACGTGATGAAGATGCCTGCAGTCACTCATATTACTCAACACTGTTGTGGAGATTTAAGCCAATGCACCAACACAAATAATAATAATGAGAAGGTAGAAGAGTAAGAGAAAAGAAAATCTGAAAAAAAAACCCAAAAACACAAAACCATCATTTACAGATGTGACTACACAGAAAATATTCCAGAAAAATCTACAAACGATGGGAAACTGGACAGAAGGATATTATGCAACCACCAGCAATAACCAATTAGGAAAATGTTAATTAAAAAAATTATCATTTACAATGGCAGCAAAAATTATGCAGAGCCTAAGAATAAGCCTAAGGAAAGATACATAAATATGTGCGGTAAGCATTACAGAATGTTACTTAAAGACATAAAAGAAGACCTAGATAAAAGTGGAAAGATAGACCAGACATAAATGGGAAGACTAACATTTTAAAGATATCAACTGTCTCAAGCTTAAAATTCAGCACAATTCCTATGAAAATCGCTATTTCACAGGACAAGACAAAATGATTCTAAAATTTTTACAGAAGAATAAATGAGCAAGAATAGACAGAATTGAAACCAAAGAATGAGGCAGACAGACTTGTCCTACTTCTTATAAAGCTATGATAATTAAGACAGTTTGATATTGATGCAAAGAGAAATGAACGGACCAAAGGAACTGAATTGAGATCCTCAGACCCCAAATGTACAGGACAGCCTGGTGTGACACAGAGGTGTCATTACAAGGATGAGCCCTTCAATATCTTATGTTATGATAATAGGTAATCCGCTGGGAGGTAAAGGAGAAAGAAATCTCTACCACTACTTACTTATAATTAAATTTGAGATGGCAATAAAGAGCAAAACAAAATGTAAACCAAAATAAAACTTTTAAACTTTTAAAGGAAAATGCAAGAAAATAACTTATTTGTGAAATATTTTGAAGTATAATCTTTAGGAAATCATTAATAAACTTCAGTGCATTAAAATTTTAAAAGTCTGGATCACTAAAAAGATCAAAACCAAAGTGAAGACAGAGAGAAGGTATGTGTGATACATTTAATCAAAAAAAAAAAAAAAGATTAGAATTCAGAATATACAGACTCTTAAAACCTATTAAAAAGTTCCAAAACTTCCAACAGAAAGAAATGGGCAAAAGATATGAACAATCAATTCACAAAAGAAAGTCAAATAGCCAGTAAATACATGCAAAGGAGCTGAACCTCACTAATCACGGGGAAATTCAACTTTGAAACCTCAGTGAGGTATCATTTCACATCTATCAGACGGGTAACGATGAATAATACCCAGCGTTGGCCAGAAACACTGAAACTCTCAGACACGACAGGAAGGAGATACATCAGTACCACTACTGGCAATAAAAAAAAGCTGACAATATCCAGGACAGCTGAAGATGGGCAAACCCCATGATCCAGTTTTTCTATTTCTAGGAATGTTCCCTAGAGTAGCATTTTTCAATCTGATGGGTCTCAATCCTTCAGGGGTTATAAAATCAACAATTAAAAACAACAGAATAAAAAATATCAGTATATACACATACTTTTAAGGCTAAGTGTCACTTACTAAAACTGTATTAAGTAATTTATGTATATATATTCATGTGCTGGGTTCTTATATAAAATGTAGTTGATAATATGGAATTTTAATGAAACTGCTCTAGGGAAATGTTCCCACATGTACACAAGGATGTTCACTGTCAGTTTATAACAGCAAACAACTTGGGAAAATATCTGAATTGTGTTCATTAAGAGAATAGATAAACTGCGATATATTTATACTATGGAAAAATGGGAGCCAACAAAAAGAATGAACTAGACGAAACGTATCAACATGGATGTTAAAAAGAGAAAAGTGAAAAAAAAAAGGTTGAAGAAGGATACATATGGTTCACTGCCGCTTCTATAAATTGGGAAAAACTCACAGAACTATGTATTTTTTGTGCAGACTTACCCCATGGAATGTTAGGAATGATACGTATTAGGCTGAGGTTAGCTGTTACTTGATGGGAGAGCAGAGTAAAAAGGGGCTCCAATTCTATTTGGAAATTTTTTGTTTTTCAAAATCTCTAAGACCAACCTGTGGCAATGATTTATCTCCATCCGCGTGCATCTTCAATTTCATCAGTGCCACTTTTGCAGCCGTTTCACTATTTTTTGCACCTTTCCGCCGTTTACTTGCTGTCTCTCCTGTCTTGGAATCTAAGAAATAAGTATAAGCAGATATGCACATAAGAACTTTATTTTTCAGAGTTTTATTATTATTATTTATAAAATATGGCCCTAAACATACATGAACTACGCATAATAGAGATACATAGAAACTGCACTCAGTTTGTAGGCATTATATTTACATGATCAATGGAAACATAGCATTGAGTTGCCCTAAGCAATTTCCACACCAAAAAACTCATTGTTAGGTGCTTATTTCCAACTTAAACCTATTTAATCCAAAGCAATCACTTATACTTTTACAGAGAACTTTAAGATTTGGTTATAGGAGATTTTAATAAAAGTACTATCCTTCATATACAATGAAATGTAGCTGAACTAACATGTTGGCAGAGAGACGGGTCTGAGTCATACATTCTTTTCTCATACCTCAGATTACCACCAGCATTCATGGGACAGCTCACTAAGCTTAAACTCTAGTCTTTGAAGAGTGTAAACTGCTACTTCAGCCCCATAAATACTATTTCCAGCCATGATGGTTAACCAGCTGATATGTGATACAGCAAAAGAGAACATTATTAGGGTATTTCCATAGAATTTCCAAATTTTTATTGGTTAGGTAAGCCTTGTGAGAAATACTGTCACAAGAATGTCATCAAAACCTATAGCAATTTGTAAATGTCAGGACCATTAACAATACCTTCCACAACGGGCAAGCCGCCACAAGGGGCAGGAGTTCTGGAACTCACAGAGTACACAGCAGGGAGGAAAAACAGAACAAGCCGTCCAGATACTTGCCAATAATGTCTTTCACAAGTTTCTGAGTGGCAGCCATGCGAGGCTTAGGGATTTCCAGTTTTTCACATTCATGATCTGACTGATGACGGTGTCTGTGGGCAACGGAAGAGTGACATTAGTTCATGTATTTGCATGTGACTTAAACAGACAGACAGCTTGAATGATTTCAGGGATCACCTCAGGCAAAAATTCTTCTCACAATAAGGACACACCACTGGCACGAGCTCTCTTCCAGCACAGTCCTTGAAGGAGCATGGGTAAGATGTGTGTGTATCTGACTTCAGTCTCTCATTTATTACAGTCACCTGAAAACGTAAAAAGGGGGACACGGGTCTGTATATCACGTTTAAAGCAACTCAACAAATCTATTCTGAATATTCATAACGTTGCTTAAACTTATGAGTTACTTACACACTCTTACATAGATTATAATAAATGTTTGTGTGAGAAATGACTACTGTGCTGACTGCTCTACATTTTCAGTTTTCCTGCTGAGGTATATTTATCTTCTAAGTCAAGTTAAAATGACTGTTCAGTTACTCTTCATAATTTTAGTCTTCTACTTTGGAATGTACTACACAAAGATGCCCCCATAGTCATATGCCTAGGTAACCAGCTCATCACCCCTTCAAATGACAAGTCATATCTACTTTCTACACTAATCTCAGAGGCTTAAATATATGTAAAAGAATACTTAAAATTATGTTTATCCATGATACAGAAGGTTAAAGACAGTTTTCACAATGATATACTATTCTTTATTCTGTATTTGATACTATATTGTCAGCAAATATTACATTAGAGGAAAAAGAGATCTTATACGATTAAAAAAAATCCAGATTACTCAGGCTATTGAGTATTAAGTAAGTAGGTTTCTAGAGTTGAATAAACTCAGTTGATCCTTGAACAACTCAGAGGCTGGGGTACAAATCTTCCATGCAGTTGAAGTATAACTTCACAGTCAGCCCTTTACAGCCACAGTTCCATAGCTGCAGATTCAATGCATGGTATAGTACTGGAGTACATATTCGGTGAAAAAAAATTCACATATAAGTGGACCCACACAGTTCAAAGCCATGTTGTTCAAGAGTCAACTGTAATTGCTTGAAATCTATAACCAAAGGGCATTCCTCTATATAAATGATAGTTACATCTTGTTGGAATTAACTTCTTAACTATTTTTCCAAATTTGTTCCAATGGTCTAAAGGTAGATGATTTTCATTTCACTTCTTAATTATAATTGAGAAACATTCTATGAGAGACATTCACAAAAAATCAAATGATATCATAAGAAAAAGGAAAGCACAGGGAAGATTTACCAGCTGTGTAAGAAACACCAATATGTTTATTATGTGACTATATAGGAGTATTTCTTTCCAATTAACCCTGCATAATATGTTCATCTTTATTTCCCGCAAATAAATCACCTAAACTTCAAAGGGTCAGATTTTGACTGAAGCTCATTTAACCTTAATTTTCTATAGCTGAGAGAACAGACATAAAAATCTATCAGTGTCTGATAAATGGTGAACAGGAATAAATATCAACTGGAAAACATGAGGTAAATGCTTCTTTCCAAATGGAGTGAATTTATTTATTTATCCTGCTGATCTCTAACCCCAGGGAGGTGGAGCAACTTCTCTGAGTACAAATTTGAAAAAATCCCATTAGGCACAGTGGGCTCAGCTTTCCCTTTTTCTCCTCTTGGAACTGAATGAACTTCCCTCAAAGAGGAAGCTAAACTGGTGCAGCACGGCTGTGACTGGCGAACACATCTGCCGGGTTCAGGATTTCCTTTGCAGACCCACTTGGCTCTAAACTAAGCTTCATCATTTGGTTGACCCTTTATCAGTAGTAAAGATGACATTTTGGCTTCTCTCCAACAGCCCTTTTTAATCTCTTGATTTGGTCAGAATTAAGGTGAGGATTTTGTTGGACTACAGATTTGTTCCTGGGGATCTAGGGCTAGCTGAGTCAGAACAATTTACCTTACCACAGAATCCTAACACCAGGTACCAGTGAAAATGAACACAACAGTGAAGCAAAATTGGAAGGAGCAGATGACCAGGATGTTAATTTCATGATACATTTACAAATACAGAGCCTCAAGCTCTAAGTCGGCTACTTAAACAGAACTGAACTATAAAGGAATAAGAATGATAAGAATAACAATTTATAAATACAAGTAGACCCATTTATCTTGAAAACAAACTGAGAAAAACAATATAAAGTAAGATCCTCTATACATAATCAGTTTAGTATGCTGAATTTTACTCTGTGGTACACTGGTTTTAAGTTGAATCAAATTCTGTGCAAAAATACATAAATATAAACATGTTTTATCAGGAGAACTATTGACATACCTCAGGACAGCCATGTGACTCCCTGCTCCTGTGTTCAAGGCTTAAATAATTTTAAAACAGTGTTTATTTAAAAGCAATCAAATAATATACTTAAAATAACTGAAGTAATTTGAGATATTTTAATGGTTAGTATTCTTAAGAGTAATTGTACTCACGCTACAGTAACAACTCTGCATGTAAGAATAAATTGAAATGATATATGAGAGAGCATCTATAGTCTCAAGTTTTAAAACCCAATTATTTAACTTCAATATGAGTAAAAACAATTCACCACTCTCAGTTACCTTTACTTTGAGTGCTTGAAGTTGTGTAAAAATACAAAGAATCTTTTGATTCCTTTTATTTCTCGAAAATAATCAGTACTAAAATGTCAAAGGGGTGCTCTACTTCTCAATGATTTTAAAATATGCATTATTTTTATTTATTTCTAATAAACCTTTCTGAACCACCTCCTGAAAAGAATTTATTCTCTCAGTCCTCTATTTAATAAATTAACTGCCTGATACTTGAAAGTTTAGTTGAAAATACATTTTCCTAAGTTCTTGTTTGGTCCTAGGTTTTACTTTGCATGTGATTTATCTGCAAAAGACATGTGATATCCAATTTAAGAAATGTATAGGTTGGGAAAACTGGATTTTTTTTTTTACCATATTCTTTATATTGTGGATATGTTCTCTCCTTGCGATTAAAAGACATAAATACAACTTTTATATAAAAATCACACACATAACCCCATTTCTGGAAGTTTAAAGACAAACCACATATATGCACAAGTAATCAGAGCCTATGACTAGTTTCTTTGGTTGTTTTTCCCCAAATGATTACTGTAACTAATATCGGGTATCAATGACTAAAGTAAAAACCATTTAAAAATCATTCTGTTTTTCAGAAATAAATCTCATATTATAAACACTAAAATTAATCCCAAATTCTGTATAAAAACTTAACTTACCAAAATATTCCTGAACAACCATCACATACAAATGGAAGAAAATCTAAAATTGAGGGAAAATGTTATATGTTCTGGTCAGTATCTGATTCTGATATAGTTTCCTTACGTAAAAAGAATCTTAAAAGTACTGAACCATGGCTATAGGAGAACTTTCCCTTTTGAACAATATCCTAGTGTAGCCAGCCGTGGTTAAAACAAAAGCCATCACAATCTCAAACACTCTGAAAGTAACTAGATTATCAGGAGATATATGTTACTTGTAGCAGGATGCTAAAAAAAAAAAAGTAGTCCTGTAGGGGTTTTGCTTGTTTGTTTGTTTCCTATATTTACTAGGTGTTGTTTCTCAAGGCTGTATATTGCAATAATTCTGCATTTGAAGCGACAATCCTGGGTTTCAATTTTGCTTCCCCTGTTTACTAATTTAGCAATGCTAGGCAAGTTACTTAACAGTAGAGCTTTGGAGATGTATATATATATACACACACACACACACATACATAATATATATATACATACATACATACACACACACATACACACACACATTCTAGTGCTTCCGGAACCTGCCTGTTCCAGACGTTCCTAAGACCTGTGCCACACGACGAATGGCAATTAGATTGCGTTACGTGTATCACAAGGTCTCTCGTGCAGTGGAGAGAGAACATCACCTTACTGATGCTCTAAAATGCAGTTAACTATCCTGTAAGCTTTTCTGTGGAAAAAGCTTTATTTTATACACTTTCATGGCCCCAGCACCACAAGAGGCGCCCAATAAATGTTCGCTGAATCGTTGATAATCAGAATCAAAGGATGACAGGGCTGAGTGAGCCTAATGATCAACTGGAGGAAAAACTAAGGGCCTTCTCGCTAGAAGCTCCCCTCCTGAGCAGCCCGCGAAAACCAGGTTAAAAACTATCTCACCCAACTCCGTAACAGCTAAGTAACAGATAAGGAAACAAAAAGTTTGGTAAAGACAAGTGGCTTGCCCAAGGTCGCAGTGGCAGGACCAGAGGGGAACTCTCCCGACTCCCAGACCGAAGCGTCCTCCCTCCCCGCGCTCATCAGAAAGGAGTGAGCGAGTTCTTGGCAAGGAGCCCTCGAAAACCAAAGTTAACACTGCAAGGTATGTTTTCAGGAAACGCGTGTCCCTTTCAAGGAGACCATAAGCCTCTTGCAAAGCCTCACCAATACAGCTCACTGTCTAGCCAGGAGGGACACGCTCGCCCCGCCTCCTCGGACTCCGCCTCGCCCCAAGGCCTTCCCTCCTCGCGCTACCGTGGAGGCAGAGCGAGACCCGGGTCTCCCGCGGCGCGGGCTAAAGGCCCCTGCATCACCTCGCTGCCGGCAGTGCTCCACCTGGCAGTGCTGCCCAATGTTCAACTCCGCCATCTCTCTGCGCCTCGAGCGGCCGGCGGGGCCGGAGGGCGCGGCGAGGACGCGCGCGCGCGGGCGCGCGCGACGCCTGCCGGGAGTGGGGCGGGCCCGGGGGCGGAGCCGGGGCGGGGCCTGCAGGTGGAGGCGGGGCGCGGGCTGAAAGCGGTCTGGCCGCTTTGAGAGTAGGGAGCGCTGATTAGGCGCGATCTGGCCGCGTAGTGAGGCTGCCGGAAGAAAGGGCTGTTGGTTGGTTTGTTTTTTTGTCCCGGGCAGAAATGCTGTTGCTCAGTCTTTAGGAAAATACCCACTGCCTTTCTGGGAGATTGAGTGCTTAGGGTCCCTCTGTGCCGCAACCGGCATCCTGACGGCCTCAGAAGGATATTTTTTTTTTTAATTAATGTAACTCCGTAATTCTAGGAACCAACACAGTTTGGCACAAGTATTGGCAAGAATCAAGTGAAGGAGACCGACACCGGTTCAATTCCTGACTCGTCCTACACCAGTGTTACCTGATTGTCTAGTTTAAAGCAAATGCTCCTTGCAAGGCGGTCAGGCTTTTTTAAAAGTAAAGATTTCTTTTTCTTTTTTTTAAATTCTGGTAGGAAAAAAAGTCTCTAGCAAGTTGAGGTCGCGAGTCTGTACTGAGCCGCATAGGGTTCCTCCGTTCCGAAAACCCTGACTCATTTAAAACACTATTTGAGGAGAGCTTGGGGTGATTCCACTGGGATGTAGGGAGTTTCACGTGCTTGATGAGCCACTTCAAAGGTACTGAGAAAGGAGAGGCTATTCTAGGTGGTGTGCAAATGGCTGCCATTCCACTGATGTGACACCAGACATGACTCAGAGTGGATGAGTGATGATCAAAGCTGTGCTAATGACTGGAACTGTAACAGTATCCCGTGCCTTCTGTATAACTTTGACTATTTCCAAATCAGTATTCACTGAGAAAAGGGGAAAAGTGGGATTGGGAAACAGGTATCATTACCTCAAGATTTGCTCCTGAATAAATCTGTTTAAAAATTTCATCTCAGACTTTCTTGTGTCTCTGGAGAAACTTTAGATTTGAGAGCTGGAAGTAAAGATATCTCACTATATCCTAGCCTCTTTGTCTCTCTCTCTCTTTTTTTAAGATGAGAAAACAGGTTCATAGAAGTCAAATGATTTGCCCGAATAGTGGAATAGCCAGGACTAAAATCCAAGTATCAAAGACTTCTTGTATTCTTGAATTTAAGAATCAGTGGCTTCAGTATGGAGGTTCCTTAAAAGTCTAAAAACAGAGTTGCCATATAATCCAGCAATCCCACTCTTGGGCATACATCTGGAATGACAAAAACTCTAATTTGGAAAGATACGTGAATCCCAACTTCACAGCAGCACTATTTATAATAGCCAACACAGGGAAATAACTTACGTGTCCATCCACAGGAATGGTTCAAGAAGATGTATCTACGCACAATGCAACGTTTTCCTTTGGATCAGCCCGCCTCCCGTTCTTGGAGGTGTACTTTTCCTTTTGTAAATAAATCTTTTAAATCTTTCACTACACAGCACACTGTCTCCTGACTGTAAACTTACCTTTCAGGGGTCTTTACCTTTTGGAGTAACACACATAGTATTATTATCCCCATTTTGCAGGATGGCTGATAAAAATTACTCAGCCCCTGCATTCCTGTCCCCAGTATTGAAAATCACTCTCCTTCCCCATCTCCCCACTGATCTCTTAAATAATTGTACTTACCAGCTGTCCTCCTGCTCAGGCTCATGGATCAGCCTCTTAGTTGGGATGTTTTCTCCTCTTTCCTCAAACTTACTTGGTTTCCTCCACCTCATCTTTCTGCTCTCAAAAGAGGTTCTAGGGCCTGCCCCAGATCTGGATCAGATCCTCTGTTATATGTACTGGTTTCCTATTGTTGGTATAACTGAAGGAGAAATAATAAAATGGCCACGCTTAGGCTAACTAATTCCTGGCCTCATATTTGCCATTTGCCTTTAAAGCGGTCAGCAAATCTGACTGACCGGACACTGCCCCCAGCCCCAGGCCCATTGTTGCAATTAGAGTTAGAGTTACTAATTTTCCTGTTTGCTTTACCTCCCGTGGCCAACTGAAATTTACAATCCTGTTTGGATTCTGAGTCATTCCCCTGAAGGGAGTCACCGGACGACTACCTCAGAAGAATGACCCTCTGAAGTCCCTCCTGGTGCCTAATAAGTCTGCTCAGATAAAGAAGGTCGTGGGCTGATGACCCTCCAGACCACCGGACGGTCCCACGATGCTGGACAGACTCACCAAGATTTAGGAGGTAGCTTCACCAGCGACTCTTGCTGATTGATATCCCCTCTTACTCCCCAGTTTGTTCACTATATAATCACTAAGCCCCAACTCTAAGACGGGTTCACAGTTTTGAAGGCACTAGCCCGCTGTGAGTCCCCTTTGCCTGGCAAAGTAATAAAGCTGCCTCTTTTCTTCTAAACTCTAAGACTCTGCCTCTCTGTTACTTGGCTTGTCAGGAACAGGAGCCGATCTTTCGGCAACATAATCAAGCACCACAAACAGTGTGACTTAACACGAAATAACACAAATTTATCATCTTACAGTCCTGGAGGTCAGAAGTCCTGAAACTAATGTGTTGGTATGGCTGTGTTCCTTCTGCAGGCTCTCGGGGAGAATCCAACTCTCCTGTTGTCTTTTTCAGCTTCTAGAGGCTGCCTGCATTCCTTGGTTCATGATTCCTTCCTCCATTCTCAGGGCCAGCAACGTGTCCTCCTCAAATATCTTTCTTCTCCCATCCTTCTCCACTCCTCCCCTTTCTACAAATCTCCTTCTCTTGCTCTGACCCCTCTGGCCTCCCTCTTTTAAGGACCATTGTGATTACATTGGCCCCTCCTGGACATTTCGGGATACCCTCATCATGTCAAGATCCTTAACTTAATGACAACTTCAAAGTCCCTTTAGCCATGCAAGGTGACATAGTTCCAGGATTCAGGGATTAAGACATGGACAACTTTGGGGGGGGGTGCATTATTTTATCTACCCCAATATACATTCTCACGTTTCCTAGAATTGTTCAGTGCTTGACACATGGTAAGGTCTCAAAAACTATCTGTCCACCAAATCAATGAATGAACAAGTCAGCCTTGACATTTAGCTGCCCCATGCTGTTCTTAATCAGCATGAATGAAAGCAGAATCTTCAGAACAAGGAACATAAACATGGCAGCCTGATTCACTGCTTGACTGATCCAAAACACCTGGAGTACCGTGCTTGGTTCCGAGCACCACACGTCAAGAGTGAAAGAGGCAAACTGGGTCATCTTTAGAGGAAGGCAACAGGATGGCGAAGAATGGAAGACAGTGTTATGTGAAACTCAGTGCCTTTATAAAACGTTTAATCAGTAGAGTTGAAGAAGGGTGTGAACAAAGAAAAACTCATCATCAAGACTGGCATCCCCAGTGAGTGTGTGTGTGTGTGTGTGTGTGTGTGTGTGTTGAAATGCATCATCTTTTTTAGCAACAGTTTGCCCCCAAAGGAATTTTCACAGGTAAGCTACTCTTTAGAGAGTTAATTTTAGTTGTCGTGAGAAACATACATAAAATCATTCTGAAATGATGATGGCTTCAATTGTGTTCTGGCACAAACTGGGTATTCACATCTCATTAATTAACCATAGGATTTTTTTTTTTTTTTGGTAGGAAATAATAGTTACTACAAACTCCTTGAAATTCTCACCAATGAAAGGAATCAAATATTTTAAAATATGAACTAGTTTCTAGAGAGAACCTTTTTAATATGAGAAAGTGATAACCTCCTGCTCAAGTGCTGGGTGCAACAATGTCCAAAGTGTTTTCCTTTGCCTCAATTAAGATGCCCAGAGATTTTGTGAGAATCTTTGCACCCTGGTGTCAGATTTAAAGCCTAGAAGTACCGGTGTCTCTTCTGTATCAGAATGATGATAAAAATTACAATGCCTCTGCCACTATTTTCATATTTTATACCATTACTTGAATATTTAATCCTTTATGTTGTATTTCTTCATTCATGCATTCATCTTTTATTCAACAAATATTGATACAGTGCCTATGATATGCCAGAATTTGTTCCAGGAACAGGAAGCACACTGGTGAGTAAAACAAATAAAAATCCCAGGTCTCACAGGGCACATTCTGGTAGGGAGCGGCATGAAAAATAAACAGCATAACAAAACCAAGACAGCGTATGGTAGATGGTGGTAAATGCTCCAAAGAAAAATAAAGCTGGGAAGTGAAGTAGGAATTCTGTAGGAGTAGAGGAATAGGGGAGAGGGTTGCAGTTTTAAATAGGGTGGGAGGAGAAGGTGATACTTATGGAAAGACCTAAAGAAGGAGCCAATAAAACAGACGTTTGGTTTCTGGGCAGAAGAGTAGCCAGTGCAAAGCCTCTGCAGTGAGAGGGTGCCTGGTGGATTCTAGCCAGAGTGGGAAGACCAGGGTGGCTGGAGCAGAGTAGAAACTGGGGAGGATGGTAGGATGTGTGGACAGGGAGGCACTGGTGAAGTGAGCGTTGGGTTGGCGGTACTTCTTTTGGGGCTTGAAGACATTTGTGAAGACCTTGGCTTTTTATTGGGTTAAGGTGAGACGTCAATGGAAGGCTTTGACCCAGAGTCACTCTGCTGAGTAGGGAGACAGCACAAGGTCAAGGTGAGCGCAAGGAGGTCAGTTAGAAGTCTACTGCTGTGTTGAGCTGAGAGCTGAGAGTAGCTTGGAGCAGGGTGTTAGCAGGTTAATGGTGGCAAGTGGTCAGGCTTTTGTAGTAGTGAGAGCACATGGGGCGTGCTGATGGATTGGATGTGGGGTGAGAGAAAGTGAGGTGTCAAGGATGACTCCAAGAATTTGGGACTGAGTGAAAGGAAAGCTAGAGTTATCATTAAGTGAGAGGGGAAGGAGCAGGACTGGAGACAATTTGTATGTTCCTCGATGAGGTACCAAATCTCACATGACTGCACTCAGGTGTAATGACGTTCTGGAAGTAAAGGAAAGTGTTAAGAGTCAACTTTGGGATGGTTATGCAGTAAGGGTGACATTGAGGTAGAGGGCGGTCTACACTTCACTTGCTATCCATTACATGGTTGGTGTAGAAAACACTTTACAGTCCAATCTGATAACTTTGACTTCTTTCTGATCGGAGATGGACGGAGATAATAGAAAACATGGGTAAGGAGCGATACAGGCAAAACTCAGTCACAGGCGTTATATATCTTCATTGTGAATTAGGGCAATAAAAAGTTTTCTTTTGCCAAATTGTTGTTTTTCATAATGGCGACTATTCTACTCATTATTGGATTGAGTCTAATATACAATGACTATTTGGTTCTAAGAAACAAACAAAAAACCCTGCTGATTTGAAGAATGTGTACATGCTTGTTGAGCTGCTCAGTAAATAACAATTTGATGATGATTCTGCAGTATGTTTAAAGGGTAATTCTTCTTCTGTTGCTTTAGAGAGTTCATTTGGCATTCTAAAAATGGATGTAATTTCAAGGGGTGACCAAAATGTATCAATTAGCCTGACATCTAGGTCTTTTTAACAGACCTATAAATTTCCAATTTCCTTTGCCATCTTAACCATGGTAAATCATCCTGAACAAGATCATTCTTTTGAACAACAGCCTCCTTATTAGGTGAGATCAATTGAGATTAGAAAATGAAAAATACACTAGATGCTGAGAACTCTTTATGAAACCACATTTGTAGGATGACTATTGAATGAAGATTAATGTGTTATTTTCAGCTTCTACATCATTGATTTAAACATTTTTCTCTATATCCCACTGCTGGATTAAACACTAATTTATATGTGGATGGTTTGCTTGCTTGCAAGTATTATCTTTTCCCTATTGAGATTATGTATTAATGGAAGGGAATGATTTTTAATTCAAATGTAGCTTGCATTGCATACCACGTGTGGTTTTGAAGTGCTACACACTAAATTGGGTAAGAGATTGTTCCACTGCTTTATAAATTAATGATTAAATCCTTTGTTTTAACTTCTGATTGATTTTCATTTGCTCTTTGGATAAAATACAAGATCCATAGCACATTGTGTGGCCCCTGTGTGATCTGAACTCTGCTTGCTTTTAAAGACAGTCTCACAATACTCTCCTCATCTCTGTCCAGATGCCAGATACCCTGGTCTTCTTTGAAACCCTAACATTTCAGAGTCAAGATTTTTGCACATATTGTCTAAAATTTTAATTCTCTAACACCACCTGCCTTATTTATTCCCTATAACACATAGAGTACATTACTTTCTTTTTTCTTTTTTTTTTTAGCACTTTCAAGATTTATTCAACTATAGTCACTATGCTATACATTATATCCCCATGACTTATTTATTTTATAACTGGAAGTTTGTACCTTTTGACGCCCTTCACCCATTTAGTGCAACCCCCCCACCCCACCCCCTGCCTCTGGCAGCCACCAATCTGTTCTCTGTGACTATGAGCTTGGGGTTTTTGTTTGTTTGTTTCATTTTGTTACTTTTTTTTTTTTTGCTTTTACTATTTTTTAAATTGAGGCATAGTCAGTCTACAATGTGTCAATTTCTGGTGTACAGCACAATGTCTCAGTTATACATATACATACATATATTCATTTTCATATTCTTTTTCATTGTAGGTTACTATAAGATATTGATTGTAGTTCCCTGTGCTGTTTTGTTTTTAGATTTCACATACGAGTGAGATCATATGGTATTTATCTTTCTCCATCTGACTTACTTCACTTAGCAGAATGCCCTCTAGTTCCATCCAAGTTGCTGCAAATGGCAAGAATTCATTCTTTTTTATGGCTGAATAATATTCCATTGTACGTATAGTCCACTTTTTTTAAATCCATTCATCCATTGATGGACACTTAGACTGTTTTCATATCTTGGCTATTGTAAATAATGCTGCATTGAACATGTGGATGCATATATATTTTTGAGTTAGTGTTTTGTTTTCTTCAGATAAATACCCAGAAGTGGAATTGCTGGATCATATGGTAGTTCTACTTTTAACTGTTTGAGTAACCTCCATAATGTTGTCCATAGTGACTGCACTAATTTACATTCCCATCAACAAATGTAGGAAGGTTCTCTTTTCTCCACATCCTTGCCATCTCTTGTTATTTCTTGTCTTTTTGATAATAGCCACTCTACTGGGTGTGAGGTGATAGCCCACTGTGCCCCCAGTTTGCATTTCCCCAACAATCAGTCACTTCAAGCACCCTCCCATGCACCTGCTGGCCACCTGCATGTACTTCTCAGAAAAATATCTATTCAGATCCTTTGCGCATTCCTAAATTGAATTGTTTGGGGGTTTTTTTGCTATTGAATTAAATGTGTTCTTTTTATATTTTGGATATTAACTGTTTATCAGATTCATGATTTGCAAATATTTTCTTCCATTCCATAGATTGCCTTTTCATTTTGTTTCTGGTTTTCTTTGCTGTGCAGAAACTTTTTAGTTTGACTTTGTTTTTGCTTTTGTTGCCTTTGTTTTTAGTGTCAAATCCAAAAATCACTGCCAAGACTGATATTAAGAAGCTTGTTCCCAAGGTTTTCTTTTTCTTTTTTTTAATACTTTTTAAATTTATGTATTTATTTAACAATATCATTTTTTAAATTGAAGTATAGTTGATACATAATATTATATGATACAGGTATAAAATATAGTAATTCGCAATTTTGAAAGGTTATATTCCATTTATAGTTATTATAAAACATTGGCTACATTCCCCATGCTGTACAATACATCTTTATAGCTTGTTTTATATCTGGTAGTTTGTACCTCTTAATCCTCCCCCTCCATCTTGCCCCTCCCCCTTCCCTCTCCCTACTGGTAACCACTAGTTCCTTCTTTACATCTGTGAGTCTGTTTCTTAGTACATTACTTTCTTAACAAATTGTCTGCCTTTCCCTAACTAGAAAGTGAGCTCCAAAAATGCACGGATTTTCCTTTTTCTTCTCTCACTGCTGAATCTCCAGTACCTAGAACTGTGCTGGGTACACAGTATGTACTCAGAAAAAAATGATAACAAATGGATAAATGGATGAATGAACATTCCTCATCCTGGAATACCAATTTCCCTTCTTTATGCCTAGGTAACCTCCGTTCATCATTCAAATTGCAGCTTAAATGTCAATTTTTCAAGTCACCTTTTTTTTGTTCCCTAAGAGAATATCAGCTTTCTCTATAATTTGTCCTCACAGTTCTCTGTACTTCTAAGTTCTCCATAGCACTTATTAGAACTTTAACTTATAAAGTCCACTAATTGTGAGATAATTTGCTTAACTCCTGTCTTCTCTGCTAAACTGTAAATTGTCCCTATCTTGTTCTTTTTTTTCTTTTTCTTAGTTTTTTTTTTTTTTGGTGGGGGGGACGAGGGAGGTAATTGGGTTTATTTTACTTATTTATTTTTAATGGAGGTACTGGGGATTGAACCGAAGCCCTCCTGCATGCTAAGCACGTGCTCTACCACTTGAAATATACCCTCCCTCTCTATCTTGTTCTTAATCATCTCCCCAGCTCCTCGCATGATGCCTGGAACATCAAGATGCTCCATCTGTTGAATGGAAACATGGATAGACGGATGGTTAAGCAGCTCCTCATTATAACTTTCAGTTCCTCTGTTCCACTCTTTCAATGTTCTCTCAGCAAAAAATAGTGATTAGTGAACCAGGAAGGAACGTTTTTTTCTAACCTGGAGAAATTCTTATGCAAACATACTCCTCCATGAATTCACTAATGCTTGTAGCCTCGCTTAAAGTTGATGCCTCATACCAGCCTTTTCACCCCCACGTTATTTAATGAAGTAAATACTTAATGAATTTCTCCTCTGGACCAAACCACACAGAGGGAAAGGTCATGTAAACAGTGAAAAGACCAGAAGCTTTAAACCAGAAAGAGCTCTTACACTTGACTGCCTGTGTGAGCTTGGCCAAGTTACCTGTTGAACATTGGATTCCTCATCTGTCAAAGAGAAACAGCAATGCTTATTTCGTGTGGTTTATGTAGGGATTATTAATAATTCATGTAGTATGCTTGCCACATAGTAGACGCTCAAAAGATGGTAGTGGTTGCTATATCACTAGAAAGTAAGTTCCTAGAAGGCAGACTATACTTGCATTCCCAGTGCCTTATGTATAAGATACTCTCAGTTAAGGTTGGTTAAACTTCCCAGCAATGGGAACCAGCCCAAAAGTTGAGCTACTTTTCAACTTTTAAGGAGCTTAAAATCTAAGTGAGAAACTAAGTTCCAAAACAGTTTAATGAAATATTTAGATAATGAAGAAATGTAATACCTTTATAGTGTATAATGCATACAATATCAGAACAAAATATGTATTATTGCTTAAAAGCACAAGTGCTTTTAATGGCCAGACAGGAAATGGTAAGAGGCAGCTGGCTGTAGTTATTGGTAAATGATTAATTCACATGTTTCTGTGTGTAAGATATAGAACGGTAAGCCTCCTATAAAAATATTCCATTTCTTTGTCAAAATTCGATGCTGGCTCTACCAATGTTGGAGAAAACGGATCAACCGGCTGCTTCTGTGTTAGTGTGATGGCAGACAAAACTGGATTATTGATCTTGAGTATCAAGGTGTACTTGTCATAGAGCTTTTTCCCCCTTTAACAACCAGTGGTTAGCTAATGATCACAAATAGGTTCTGATGACGCTGGGTAATGTTGCTAAAATAGAGCTGTATTATGGGTAGGACCTACTAGCCTGGAAAATGAGAACACAGACTCCATTCCATATTCCACTTCTTTGCAGCATGCCCAGCGTAATTGCGTCACCCGTAATCACTGCTTACTGCCGTCCTTTCATCTTACCAAACTCTTTGCTTGCAGCTCTGACAGATGGGACCGAAATAGTGAGTGTGGACAAACTAATATTTCTTTTCTCTAGGACACTGTGTCCTTTTTGTGACTTAGGTGCCTCTGTAAAGGCATTTGACATGGATCCAAACACAAGGACACCCCATTATAGGCTTTTGATGCACTAACCATCACACTGAAAGGTTCAGAGCCTAATTACAGAAGTGGATGCAGCTACCAAACACACTCAGAAGTCCGCACGTTAGGAAGAGATGATCACCATCCTTCCGCACTTTCAAGCCATGTAAGGATGATCCAGACTCCACCCCTGCCAACTGGCAACCAGGCGCACATCCACCTGCCCGGATTCTACATCCCAGTCAGACCAGCTGCTCTGAGAATAAGGCACGTGCCCACACACCTGCATCACAGTGGCAGACAAATGTCCTGGAAGCCGGTGCCCCGCACACTCCTACCCACACGAGCCTATCTGAATATTCTAATTCGCCAGGACAGAGACCCGACACTGCTCAAGCACACTCACAAATAAAAACACACAAAACACACCCGTGGAATAAATCAACTTGCTTATCCAGGTCGGCAAAGCGCACCGATACACAGGCTTTCAGGCCCCGCACGAGACCCCTGGAAGAGTGGCTTGCTTTCCTCTGAGCCGTGCACAAACCGGTGCGTGGCCCCCGGCTGCAGCCCGGTGGGGCTTTTCAACTCCTCCGCCCGAACTCCCGGAGGGCCGGGTGGCGCCGGCCGGCCGCGTCCGATCGGTGCCCTCCCCGCCCGCCCCAGCCGCGCCGCGGGGCGGGGCCCAGCCGGCCGCCAGGAAATGCCCAGGAGAGGGTGTCACCTGCTCCCGACGACTTGTTGATTCCCGGGAGGGCCGCCTTCCCGGGTCTGGTTCCCCCCGCCCGCCCCGCCTCCGAGACCAGAGCCCGAGCTCGCGCACCTGTTCCCCGCGGCGCGGCCCCGGGGAGACCCTCCTTCCGGCCCGCTGGCCCCCCAACTCCAGAGCCATGAGCAAGTTGGGCAAGTTCTTTAAAGGGGGAGGCTCTTCCAAGAGCCGAGCGGCTCCCAGCCCCCAGGAAGCCCTGGCCCGACTTCGGGAGACAGAGGAGATGCTGGGCAAGAAGCAAGAGTACCTGGAAAATCGGATCCAGAGGGAGCTCAGCCTGGCCAAGAAGCACGGCACGCGGAACAAGCGAGGTAGGCGCGGGTCCGGCCCCAGGCGGGAGCCCTCAGCCGCCGGCCTCCAGCCCTTTCCGTGGGGACAGTCCCGTCCGGCCCACAGCACCTGTCCCCACGGCCTTTCTAGGAACTGGGAATGACCCCCCAGGGCCCGGACTTGGCCAGAGCTGAGCAAAACACAATCCTAGATGGCGAAACATAAGGAGGCACCAAAAATCTCAGTAATCAAGCTAAACAGTATTTTATGCAATATTTAAAAAAAAACCAAAAACTTGAAACTGATACAAAAACATCCATGGTGAACAAAATATCAATATTTAAATTAAGGAGAGGGTGGATATTAGTGATTTTTTTCCCTACTGCCACTGGCTCTTACATGTCCTGCACAACACTTCTGTATTTAAAATTATTTTTTAAAATGGGATGTCTTGTTCATCATGGATGGTTTTGCATTAATTTTGAGCTTTAAAAGTATCACATTAAAATATTATTTATCTGGATTACTGAGTCTTTCTCAGTAATGCCCGCTTAAATTCTCTCCTGGTTTGCCTCTCCCTGGTCCAGCCTTACTGATCTCAATGCTAAATATCAACTTTTCTGTTGTGTGTTTGTATTTTGAATCACACATTTTAACTTGCATGTAAATCTCCAGTGAAGTAAATTCTGGTACGTTCTGGTTTCCCTTCTCCTTAGCTGTTGAAGACTTTAGTGGACTGTTGTGCTGTTGAGATATGATACCAAAAAAAGGTCAGAATTAAATATTAATTCTATCGCTGGCTTCTGCTACACGGAAGGGACTTTGAGTCAATAATAAATCTGCACCTTGAACCCTTTGTTCTTTGCCATAGTTAGTTGGTTTCTTTTGGTGTAGGGCTCTGTTCATAGAGAATAGATCCAAACAGCGCCTAGGCACATAAAAAAAAAAAAACAGCAAGAAATTGAAGTGATTTGTTCTTGTAACACAAGGCCAATGTCAGACTGAGCAATAGAAGTGGCAATACTGGACTCACCACCAAACCCTGAACTTGCAACCTCAAGTTGGGCTTCTTTTGTCCCATCGAAGCCTTGGGAAGTTTTAGTTCCCTCTAAATGACCCTGCCATTGTTTAAAGCAGGAAAGGAATCATGTCTCCTGGAGTTGACCTTGAAAATCCTGCCTTTTTCCAGAAAAATGTGCGTGATCCATTGGTGCCCATTTATTACCGACAACAAAAAGGCCAAGTTTCATTTTCCTCTGCTTCTGAGTATAACTTTTGCTCACATCACAGCCTGTTTTAGACTTAAGTGCTGGTTTCTATTTTTATGTCTGAAAACATTTTGGGAAGTTATGAAATGGCAATTTCTACAGAGAGACTCTGCTGCTCCTGGGCCCTTTCCCCTTCAGTTTGATGGACGCTCTGACATTTGCTTAGTATCTGTCAATGTTTTTTCCCTTCCTTTTTTGTTTCGTCATTCATTTGGAGCTGTATATAGCTTTATCTACAGTGGTTGCTCCGTATATATTGTCTTTAAAAAAACCCAAAAAATTAAACATCCGCTTTTAGGAAATGGTAGAAATATAGATTTGCTTTTAGAAGACAAAATGTAAAATAATATAGAAATGTTCTTAAATTGGCAGTGCACCAAAGTATATACAAGTAGACTTTATAAAGGCATCAAAAAATTTGATAACACTAATTAAGAACATCAATCTAACTTCCTTAGATCAAAGTAGCTATGGATGTAAGAATCAAGTGCAAATAATCAACTAGTGTCAGAAAAGTCATTTATTTTTTGTCATTTGTCCTTGGGAATGTCATTGGTGTTAGCCCAGGCCTGGTGCTACAGTGACTCTGGGAAGAGGCTGGTTAGCATGAGGCCATCTGTAATCTATAAAATGGTAAGAGTCCAATCATAGACCATGCATTGGGAACACTGTCAATATCAGAATCTTCCAAACAAACCAAATAACTTTGTAAACACATGGTTACTATTTTCCATTAGCCACTGGAAAATATTTTCACACACATAATAGGTCAAATATACTCAGTACTAAATAGGCCTTGTACTGCACAATGTTGGTGTTAGAATGGCTGTAATTTACCTGGTAATCAGAGTGACGTAATGTACATGCAGTTAATTTCAGATAACATGCTGTCAAGGATACTAGTTGAGTAGTCAGCTAGTATTGTATCAGAAAAGGCCACACTCCTGGCCAGTACAAATTCTTCCATGATCTGTTTCTCTCCAACAGAAGTTTTGACATCATTCTGAATGTCAAAAATGGGTTTTGTTGGTAAAATGAGTAACTCTTGAACTAGCATAATAAATGTTAGAAATAGGATCTCATTGGTGAAATTGTGGATTGGCTAAAATAATTTAGAGGTATTTCCTGGCTTCCCATGTAAGAACAGGTGTTAAGAATGTTCTAGGTTTATAACTAACCACATTAGGTGGTACCTGAAGCTTGATCAAATCGGTGCAGTGTCCAGTCCTTGGTTCAGGTGGATCTCTGACCTCCCGCAGGGCACAGCCCCCTGCCAGGAAAGGTTGCTGTCCATCTTCAGTGAACTTTTCATGTAAGGTGTATTGGACTAAGAGGACATAGAGTTGGGACTTCACCAAAATCATGGAACAGGTTGATGAATTGTTTTTTTGCCTATTTGGCTAATATATGTTTGCTTAATAAGCAGATCTGCGTCTGAGACTTGCTTTTATTATAACTCGTAGCAAGGTTGCGCAGTGATAGCTAGTTCTTCTCCCTTCAAACTTCTTTAGCAGTTACCATAATCTACCAAAAAGTACTTGAGTGGGCACCACCAAATTGGTTTTGCAATAGCCGTGTTATCAAGCTTCTGCTGATCTACAAGGGTAACAGTTGGAGCGAGATTTATAATTTGGTTAAAAACTTGAGGCGATCAGATTCCTGAGAGCAGTTTATTCAGATCACTGTGCTAGAGTGCCTGCTTTATACTAGTAATCTGCTTTGTGAAAAAGTAAATTTTTTTATACATCACTTAATTATTTTCTACTTCTGCCAAGCCCTGTCATCTAGAGCAGTTTTCAGTCCTGGATGGATATCAAAGTCACCTTGATGCCTGGATTCCCACCCCCCTCGATTCTCATGTCATTGGCTGGGGTGGGGTTTGGGCAACAGTATTTTTTAAAGTACCCACAGGTGATTCTGTCCTGTGGCCAGAGTGAAGGATAAGAACCTAAATCCATAGCAGTGTTAATGGGGTAGAAATAAAAGTCTTCTTAGTCTTGCAGAGACTTAGTCTTGCTTCTTAACCATTTTCATATCATGGTACCCATGGGCACTGATAACAGTTGTATGTTTCACTGGGATAACCAAGGACCAGCAGCTCAAGGACTCTTGAGATCCCAAGTTGGAGCCTCAGGAGCTGAAGGCATCAATATTTTAGTCCACTGCAACGCTCTCCTGCTGCATTTGTTGGCAGGACACCTTAGAGGTCACTGTTCTAACTTCCCTTAGGAAGTCTTTTTAAAAATAATATCATTAAGAGATGGTCACAGGGATTTGCTTAAGTATAATATCCCGAATATGTGAATATTTGATAGAAAGTAACTCAGAGTTGTAGTTAAGAGGCTGGGCTTCAGAGCAGGCAGCCCTGGGTTTGATTTCCCGCTGCCCTGCACTTCAGAGATCTCCTTGGCCTGCGGGATTCTCAGCCCCTTCATCTGCATAATGGCGGTGATAAGGCTGACGCTCAGAGTTGTGAGGATTAATGACATTCCTACGTAAAGCCCTTAATTTGGTGCTCTATAAATACCAGCCTTTGTGATAACATAGCATTTTTTTCTTTTTAAGCTGGAATCAGCTTCCTAGTAAGTTCCACTTACTGGCTCACATTTTGTCCTCTGGAATAACATGGGGGAAATCTCCATCTGTCACATGAAGACCTCTCACATATCTGAGGACAGCAGTCACTTCCCTGAGTCTCCTGTTCTGCAACCCCACCTCTGGCACTTCCTCAGTTACCCTTTAATGTGCTGAGATTTGCTCACCAGGGCCGGTCAGGGTGAGGCGAGTGAGATGCCTTAAGAGTGAGTGCCCGCTGACATCTTTCCGCTACATCCCCTCCCTCTACTGGTGGCCCTGTCGCTTACCTTTGTCCCAGGGAGAATAAGAAATCCAAATATGTGACTGGAAAGGTGTGGAGCCAGGCCGGAGTTACCGCGAGGCCTCTGGCTGTTGGGAAGTGGACTTAGAGAGATTACAGGCTGAGATGGAGAGGAAGCGAATTTGGCCAAAACCCCTGCTGGGTATCATTTCACAGGATGCCCGTGAGAACTGGGTGCCGAGGCCGTCCCACTTTTTCACCAGCTGCCTGGTGAAGTGCGACTCCAAGGCGCAGAGTCCTCTGTTTGGCCTGTTTGGATAAGCGGCTTACTCGGAGCCCTGTGCTGTTTTGGGGCAGGGATGGATTCGCTTTCATCCTCATGCAGATCTGGTCTTCCTTGGAGTCAGGGTGTGTGCGCAGTCCTACCGGTTTAGCTCAGTGTGGGAACCTTTTTGGGCTCTCGAGTTTGCTTTTTACGATAGTTGTCCCAGAGCTGATTCTGCAAGCTTGGACACTGGGGACCAGAAGAACCATGTAAAGAGAACCACATCGGTGTCAGTTGGTTGAGTGCCAAGCCAGTGAGGGCAGAAGCGTGGCTCAGGTAACAGGACACAGACACGATCTACATGACCTGGATGGAAGTTCCCCGGGGAGATACCACTTACCTGGTGACCTCCTTTCTTAACTGAGTTTCTCAAAATGGGGTCCTCAGATGAGCTGCTTCAGAATTCCTGGAGAATGCTGGTTAAAATGTATACCCACTAGTACCCATCTAAAAATTCTAATTTATTCGGTTGAGTTCAGGGTTCAGAAACCTGAACTTTGAATAAATAACTCGGTGATTCCCACGCAGTCGGAGAAGCTGAAATGATTATCCAATGGGCTGTTAAACTGGGAGGCACTGTCTCTGCTCTGCTTTCTTTCCTCACCCATCTCTGTGGTTTCTCCCCTCCTCCATCATCACTTGGGAACCCAGATGAGAAATGTCAATCCACCCCCTGACCTTGCCATGGCGAAGAAACATTTCCCCAGCTCTGACAGTTCGCCCATAGGCACCTGAATTAGTTTTCTTTAGGGAAATGCATACGAAACTATGCTTCCAGTCGTGAAGTGTCTCAGAGTCCTCTGGTATTCAAATTACAACTGGGCATCACAATAAAGAGTTCCATTTGCCTCATATTAGCCAACTATTTTGTACCCCCATTGGTGTATTCTGGGGTCAGGGAAAACAATTTTATTCCTGGGGCATTAACAACCACTACCTGGGTCTATTCTCCAGTCAACTGCCCACTCTCTTCTGGAAAAGACAGATCAGTATCAATGTGTCCCTCCCTTATCCTCCACCCCTCAAATTCCCTTCCTCACCTCCAGAGCCCCCTCTGGCTTTCACCCCATGGTGGGGAAGCCTTACTCATCTGAACCAGCCCTGGGAGTCCCATTCACGTAAGCTGTAATTTTAAGACTTATAGCTTTCTCAGCACCTCTCCCCCTCCTCTGAGCCCTGGCAGGGACCCTACACAGGCTTACACTCTCGCTCACACACTCAGGTACTGCCCAGCACGGTGCCTTGGGTTTACGGTCTCTTTTGTTCTGCAGATACAGCCTCAGTTTGTATCCATTTTCTCAGATGCCCTATCAGTTGCTTTTTCTCCATTTAGACTTGGATCAAGTTAAATATCCCAGCTGAACCTCCCCTTCCACCTCTGCTTAAATCAATGTGTTAAGCTTCCATTCCATATTTTACGTTTATTTTTTATTAAATATCATCTTATTTTCAGTTGTCTTAAAAGTAAGATTTTTAAATTCAAATTTCATTGTCTTATAGATGAGCTAGTTCTTTTAGTTGAATCTGTCACAGATTTGTTCAGCCGCCTTTTGTTGTTGTTGTCAAAGTATTTGTGAAAGAGTATTGAATAAGACAAGAACCAAGGGCAGAGCCTCGTGGCATGCCACTGGAGACTTCATTCCAGGGTCACCTCTGCATGATGACAACAGTGTTTCATGTGCCATTCAGCTGAGACACGATTACCAGTTTGATGGATCAGCAGTGAGTTAGTTCAGTTATTCATCTAGCTGTGAACACACCTGACTTGTATCTCTAGCCCATATCATCTTATTTCTCTATTTTTTCCCCGTTTTCCCTAACAATGCTTCGGTATAGCTTGTGAATTATATTTCTAAAACCAAACTATATTCACAAACCTCTGGTTCAAAATGCTGGTGTATGAACTGATAGTATGTCGGTTTCATCAGATTTACGTGGGGAGCTCTTTAAGCTGCCACAGCAGGAGACTGTTTCAGGAGATCTGGGATAAGGTTTAGGACCGTGGTACTCAAAGCCTTCTGGATGATTGTGATGTGTGTAAGGTTAGAAGGCCAGTGGGTGGCCCATGTTTTTTCTTTGTGTCAGCATCTAGTAGCTCAAAGAAAGGAAGTCTATGAGATTAGTTTAGTGTTTTGGTTTTTTTTTTTTTTTCATCTTTTTGGACTTGTATTGGCTTCTGGTTACCACTGGCTTTTTTCCTCTAATTCATTAGAAACTAGAGGATAGATTGTTGCTGTTCTAGAGTCATTCTTTCAAGTTTCTGTGGCATAAATGTTGACAGTTTGCTAACATATTATTGCTACTTCTACAAGGGTAATTGGTACTGTTTCTTGTGTAATATAACATTACCTCTAGTTTATTTTTTTCCTTCATGAGTGTGAAACAATATTATAAATACTGGAACATTCATCTGTTATGATTCTTCATTTAAAATTCACAAAGCTGGAATACAGCCCTACATTTGGGGAGATGTTTACATTAAGCAAAAATATAATTTTCCTTGATTTATGCTATTTTTCAGTATATCAAATCAGCCACAATAAAATAGAATAAGGTAGAAAAGTTTTTACTAGCATCATGATTATGCAAAATCATACAATTTCTGCAGCTTCAAGAAACTAGGACAGGAGATTACTGTGAGCTTGCCCTCAGAGGTACTCAGTATCACCAGTGTACTTCTTGGTGTTTATGTCAGATCAGATTTCATTTTCAAGATAGTAGAATAAAAAAGAACTCAAAATGCAAGAAGCTCTAATCTATAAGATACGAGGCAAGGGACCTAATACTGAGTTTTGAAGTTTACGATGCTTTGCTTTGGGGTGGGGTCAGGCTTGGAAAGGCATCAATAATCCACTTTGGTATTCCATTTTTGTGAACCTGTGAACCTATTTGTGGTTTTGAAGGACAAAATTAGCACAGACACTTAAAATATATAGATATTACTGAGGATTTATTTTTTTAAGACCACACTCTCACCCCTCTGCCTTAGTAAACTGTAGCCAGAATGTTTAGTACATACTGGTAATTTCTCCTACTTTTTCTGACTAGCATTTGACAGACGTTCTAACACATATACAATTGGCCCAAAAGTTTGCCAAAGGTAAAGGAGCAAAAGAGCAAGAGACTGGAATAAATAAATAGAAAGCAATATAAAGCAAATAGTAAACCATTTCCTGAGTAATTGACTTACTTGTCCCAGAGATTTTGTGGTGCTAATAGGGAACTGCTTATTGGAAATATTCAGGAATAAGTCCAAAGTTTTATATGGTTGTGCTTTAAAGCAGTAAGAGCTATTAAACTTGGAAGAGTGGCTCTCTCAGCCCACTGCTAAGCCTTTTCCCCAAATATTTCTATCTTATGGGTATTTCCAGCGAGAGGATGGGGAACAGCTAAATCCCCCCACCCCCATCATCTGCTCTGGGCACTTTCCATCAACTCTTCTTCAGTCTAGCAATTTAGCGACGTAAATACCAACAGGGTAATTGCTACCCTCAAACAAACCACATCCAGAAAAGAAAGTAAATAGGAATGGTGATTTTAAAAGTATAGGAAAGGGAAAGTTGATCCTTCTCTGTTACAAGCTGAGAATCCTTGCATGAAAAGTTCCTTATTTAAAAATTAAAATGTAATGTCAACCATCTAGCTTAAGTGACTGAAGTTTACACTTTTATATTTGCCTTACATGTCAAGTTAGAGGAATAAAATTGTGCGACCAAATATTTGACAAGCACTTTGGACATCTCGTTCTCTATTTACACATGGATTTCTAGTGAATCTTCTTGCTTCTTTCACATAGTGCTACACGCTGCACAGTCGTAATGGGTGTGTCTCCTTTGCTGCAGCAGGAACGGTGCTCAACAGGCCTTTCTCAATGAGCAGTGCTGTTTACATTACCAATTCTTTCCGTGTATTTCATTCATGTAAAGTGAAAGTCAATATAACCTTGGAGTTTGAACAAAGATATGATCCTCACTCAATACTCACTCAAAACTTCTACTGTGTTAACTGCAGCAGGGAAGAAAAAAGTATAATTACGTATAACCAACTTATACATATTTCAAAGATTACATACACAAGAACCTATGTTTTATCATTTGTGAGAGTTTGACAACTTTTATTTAGGTAAAACTATATTCGTTGAATATTGTTTTCATATTTGAAAAACTGAACGATAGTACATAGAGTTCATCACCAGTTTCAAGATAAACCTTTTTTTTTTTTTATGAGGGGCAGGTAATTGAGTTTATTTATTTATATTTGGAGGAGGTACTGGGGATTGAACCGAGGACCTCATGCAGATTAAGCACACACTCTACCGCTTGAGCTGTACCTTCCCCCAAGATAAACCTGTTCTTAAAGAATTTCAAATAGCAGTAGTCACCTTGAGGGTAGAAGCTGTGTATTTGTTGATCATAGGATCTCCAGGGAATAATCACAGAATCACAGGCAGTGGGAGCTGAAGGGGACTACAGGGATAAAGTTTGTTGGTTCTCAGAAGCACTGCAAGCCACGGGCACAATAGTAGGAAACACTGATGCATCAAATGAACAAGGAATAGTTATTTACAGGTAGAAAATAAAACCATACCCCACACACACATACATATATAGAGATACATATACAACACACGTGCACATATGTACACATGCATATACATGTGTGTACACATATATGTGCATGCATATAGATGTACACGTGCATACACGTACATACACACATACACAAACTTACACACCCACAGTATATCCAATTACATCCACAGGTATCTCCGTCTACCCTGTAGAATGAAGCATGATCAGCTATTTCTGAGTTTTTCTGTTTGACATTTTCTGGTTTCATATTCCTACTGTTTTCCATATATTCTAGGCATAGCAGGCCCCCAAAGGTTACCAATTTGTGAGGCTACTAATACTACTAGTAGCAAGTGGAAAGCTCCTTCATTCACTCGGTTATATAATTCTGCCTGCTTAAGCATTTAATTGGGTTTTTACAAAGACTATCAAGTAGATTTGAATGGATACATTGGTATGTTGTTCCAATAACAGGTTAATTCTACTTGCCTGGACATTGACCTGGGGAGCAATTAATTATAAAAAAAAAAAGAATTTCAGTGTGTATTTAAAATAAGTCTTTTATGTAAGCATTTCTTCTTTTTTTGACAACTGCAGCCTGAAGCTCTTTTAGGTCCTGACCTTCCCCTCTGAGATTTACCTCCTCTGATAATCCCCGTTGCGACATCCTGGTGGTAGGAACTGCCTCATCTCCAAGTGTAACCGCGAGCTGTTTAGGATGAGGAGGGGAACCTCATTTCTAGTCAGAAAACAACTTCAGTTTCCCTGTCCCTTGCTATCTTTCTGCACCTAGAAGGGTCAGGCCTCCTCTTTGTAATCCTTTATACTTTATTGTATTAATCAATCACTGTTTCTTTTTTTTTTACACAGGATTCAGTCCAATGTTTCTGCCTTGCTTACAGCAATATTCCACTTCCAAATGCCCTTTTGTTTACTTTCTCCAAGCTCATGCCTTTTTACTCACTGTCTTCTCGGGCATCTGCTTTGCCATTGTATAATCCCCTACGTCATCGCTGTGGCCAATCTTCTTTTAGCTGCCCGTTTACCCTTTTTATGACATTTAATGTTCTGAGACCTCTGAAAATAGGGATCTTACTTAGAAGATCCAGTTGGTGTAGCAGGCTGGTGTGATTTGCTCTGGTTTCTAATATACATATGCACCAGAAACCTTTGCATTGTTTAGTAGGAGATTTGCAGTCAGGTAGGGCCAGGGGCTGGAAGGAGTTCTTTGTGTAATACCTTTCATCATTCATGTTCTTTACTGAGCACTGTGTTTGAGCATCTCTGTAGACAGTCACCTGGCTTCATCTGCATCACCTCCTCTGTGAGGTCTTCCCTTACCCTCCAAAGAGCGTCTCCACATCCTTCTGTGTCTCCGTGGTACCTTGTACATGTCTCATTCCTTTCCTCTATGTCTCCTCTGCTACTTGAGGCAAAGGATGTAACTTACATGTGTTAGTATCCATGAGAACAGTTCCTGTAAGATGGCAGGTGCTTAAGAAATGCTTGCTAAATGAAGAGTAAGTGATCGAATGTCTGTTTTCTATTTTGCCTCCTCTGAGATCGTAGCCTTATTTCTTTGTCCCTGCAGTGCCTGACATAGTGACAAGCCTGTGGTGGCTCTTCAGTATGTACTTGTGGAGTGACCAAAATGAGTGGGTGAAGAATGTTTTTGTCTTTTTTTTAAATGAAGAAGGCCAGGGAAAATTCATAATGAGGTGGCCCTGGATAAATGAATGTGAGAACGTTCCAGCATTTCCCCAGCTGATTCCAATCTAACTTGTGACTCAGAACAGAAGCATTTTGTTTTTATCCTATTGATGGAATGCTCGTGACAATGCTTATTCAGATTGTTTTTTGAGAACTAGAGCAAGGTTCCAGAAATAGAAGGTATGGTTTAATGAATGAAGTGATGTGTGTGTGAGTAAGAACAGGGCTTACAGTAAAGTTTCTCAAATAAAACAACACGATTATGTGACTTCCTAGGTAAAAGCAAAAGAGGACACAGCGAATTATGAGAGGCTTATGTCACTTCAGCACTCTCTGGGATTACTCTTCCAAGCCTCATCTTTTAGGCTTTCTCTAGAGATGTCCATTCTTGGAAGAGAAAAGAGCCATTGTAATGCAGTTTTATCTTTCGCAGACAGATGTGTCTATAGTCACTGGATATAATGGCTCCTAAAAGGTTCTTCTTCTTTTTTTTTTTTTTTTTTTTTTGCCAACTAATGGATTAACAATGCACATACTTATAAACCTTGAATGAGTGAAGAACAACAGAGTGACCTTTCCAACTAAGATGCCCTGTGCATTATATGAGCAATGAAACCACAACTCTTTTCCACTACAGCCTGAAGTTATTTTTTATAGATAACTAACTGAAAACCTTCCTCCTCTGGAAACATGGGTAGAGTAAAGTTGCTTAGGGCTAGTTGAATTTTGGTTCAAGTGGGTAATTCTTTTTTTCCCATTTTTAATTAATTTTTAAAACTTTTATTGAAGTATAGTTGATTTACAATGTTAGTTGCAGGTGTACAGCAAAGTGATTCAGTTATGTGTATACATACACATATATTTTTTCTTTTCTGGTTCTTTTCTGTTATATGTTATTACAAGACATTGAATGTAGTTCCCTGTGCTATACAGTAGGACTTCTGTTAGTTGTCTATTTTATATATGTTGATCCCAAACTCCTAATTTATCCCTTCCCCCTCAAGTGGGGAATTCTTAAATTTCAGTCCCAGTCCTCAATGTGCTGTCTAGTAAGGGCTTTTCACAGTATATATGGGACACTGTTCTGTGGCTCCATTGCTGAAGGAACATCACTGTTATACAAGGAGACAAAACCTCTGGAAGCTTCCTCCCATGAAGGGATACAGTAGATTCCTTTGTTTTAGAAAGAAAGTTTTCCGGGTTGCATCAGCTGCCTGAAAGCACATGCAGGAGCTTGGAAGATTGAATTGCACATTCTACATAGGTTAAGTTACACGGCTCTAAAAACATCCTTCTTTGCCAAATCAGGAAAAATGCTTGATCTGCAACATTTGTTGAGTGTCTTAAAAAAAAAAAATACAGCTATTTCTTTCCCAAATTGGTTACTGGAAAAGTTAAAGCCTGTCCGACTCATGGTGGGCCCGTGGCATCGTTGTTTCCTGTGAGAAACAGCTCACAGGACTGCTCCTCACAGCTAATCCTTGGCTCTTTGAAACAGAAGCCTCTTGTCTCAGTGTTTGAGAGAAGCTTCCCGTGGCAGGCAGAAGCCACAAAGAGTGTCAGGTGTCCAGGGGCGGGATCCAGCCAATGCAGAAATCATCAGTTTTGCTCATACAAGGGTTTTTTGGAAAACTGTAAATCAGCTTTTAAATTGGAAGGATTTGGGAAGCAAATCCGGATCTCTTGCTTCTTTGGAACGTGTGGAAGGAAGGCTGGGCGTGCAGTCTGCATGGCAGCCGTGGACTGGAGCCCAGCGGTGTGGCTTCCATCATTTCAGGCTTATGCTCTCCTGGTCACTGGAGTGCCACTTCTTCCTGTTGACTCCCTGGTACTGCGGCCAGCGTCCACTGCCATCCTGTTGTCATTCTTGTGGTATTTTTTACTGTTACAGCAGAAGCGTTCCTCCATCTCTTTCTCACAGGTGAGGAAACAGAGAAGGCCCTTCCCCTTAACCTCGCTCTCTCCCCTTCACTTACTCTCATTACTGCTGAGTCCCTCAGAATTTTGGACGCTGATGTAGGTCAATGTCTAGTTTGTGGTATGGGGATTATAGTGTAAATTCAGATCCCACATTTTGGTGAATTTTCAAATTTTCCCCAAATATCTTGAAGGGCAGAAACCATATGTTAGCATAGGCATTCCCACGTCTCTTCTCTGAGCTTCATTTGGCTGTTCCGTAAATGGGGTATACTCCCCGTGAGGCTGGGTGATTGTTCTAAGAACTAGGGATAACTTATGGAAACTACCTGGACAGAGTAGAGACTTAGCAACTTGATATTATTACTAATATTATGTAACATTCCTTAATTAATGAGATTGAATATCCTATTTCGGAGACCACTGAGCAGCAAGTTACCTGCTTTTTCACCCTGCCACTGTAACAGGAACATCATATTACAAAACAGCTCTGCGTTTCAATGGTGCAGTACATTCTATGATTCAGCAGACCATCCCAGGAAGCTAAACTCCAAATACACATATCCACCCAACACCCCCGGGTGTGGAATGTTCAAAGTCGGTCTCCTCCCTCTCTCGTCAGGCTGGTTCAGTGTCTGTACTTTGTCGGAACCTAACTGATACCCATTGACCCAGAAGCATTTTTTTTTTTTTTGGTAAGAATTTTTTTTAAGTTCTTATTAAAAAAAAAAAAATCTCCTAGTAAGAATTAATTTCAGATTACTTTCTGAAAACCGAGAGATGCAATTTGGTATAAAAGATGGGGCTTTGGAGTCACTAGATCTACAGTGTAATCCTGCCTCTACCAATTAAACACTGTGTGTAATAACCTTAGTGTGTGACTTTAGCTCTTCTTAAATGATGCTCCCTCACTTGAATAGTAACAACGAACAACAACAACAATACCTAGAAGGTGACAACAGGACACTGTACTCTGGAGTCAGAGTGCCCACTTTCAAATCTAAGCTTCATCTATTTAGTGCTAAGTGGCCTTGCACAGTTGCTTATTGCAAAATGGGGATATAACTTATGCAGTTGTTGAAGAGTAAATGAAATAACTTATATAAAGTATTTAGTGCAGTGCAGGAGCCTAGGGAGGGGTTACTATATGTTAGAACCTTCACCGTCATCATCATCATCATCATCGTCGTCTCCTTCACAAGATTCCAGAACCACTCGTTGGGAGCCACGTGGTATGATGTCCAACCTTGCCAATATTTTTTACTACTAATAATAAATTCTGGTTGGGACATGATTTTGGGACGTGACTTTCCCAAGAATATACATTAGGTCATGGAAGAAAAATTCACACCCTGGCCTTAAAGGCCATACTCTTTCTGTTATACCATGCTGTCATGAAGCACACAATTATCAGATTTATTCATTTGATATTCATTCATCTGATCTTCTGTAAAATGGGCCAATAGTAGTATCTACTCTTGGAGTTTCTGTGAGAGTTAATGATGTAAATCACATAATGCACATAAAACACTTAACGCCAGTTTGGCATACAGTGAATGCTCAGTGAATGTTGGTTTTTCCTGCTGTATTTTGTTGATTATGCCCCAGGATCTGGGCCGGGTGGTGGGGAAATAGATGAATAAGATGCTGTATCTTTCCACAAAGGGCTTGTCCATAGTATAGGGGAGATGGAGTAGAATAGATTTCTTAGGAGCTCAAGTGGTAGAGAGCGTGCTTAGCAAGCACAAGGTCCTGGGTTCAATGTCTGGTACCTCCTCTAACAATAAATAAACCTAATTACCTCCCCCTGCCAAAAAATTAATTAATTAAAAAAGTAGATTTTATAAAAATTATAATCAAGTGCAATCAATGCAATAGTAGATGTGGATCCACAGGCAGAGTGACAGCAGAGGGGGGTCAATCAGCCACCCTCCCTGCATGCGGAGAAAACCCTCATGCAGCCCTGGTCAGTGATGTAATAAGCCTCTGTACAGTGTGATACCATATATACAATATGATATTGCAGAAAGGCCTTTGCACCAGATGACTTTTTTTAAAGTTCTTTCCTAAAGGACAGATTAAACAGTAAATTTGTTCTTTAAAGTGTAAATGCTGTTCAGCAAGGACTTACATTGCGGTGTTGCAGCTGGAGAGGGAAACAGAGCAGAGCTGAGATAACTCTGGACCTCTGTGGTGGGCAGAGAGGGATGGAGAAGGAAAGTTACCACTCAAGGGAAACACAGAAAAATGATCCGCACCTACAAACCCCTTCTTTGGCACCTATAGGAATCTCCAGCCTGTCTGCTTCCTCCCTCCCCATGGAAGGAAGCCTGTCTGTTAGTGGGCCCCACCCACTTCTGCTACAGAGCTTTGGGTAGCTTTCTCTTTCCAGAGGGAGACCTCATGGAGAAACACACTCACATAACTAAAAGAGGTGTGGCTACTTATACTATTATAAATATGAACCTATAGTAGGTCAGAAGAATTTCTAGGAAAGGCAATTGCTTGAAAGAGAAAGATCAAAATAAGCAAGCAACTGAACAAGAGAAGAGAGATAATGTAGGAAATAAAAGGTGTTAAAAAACAAAACTTGTATTAGTATCTTCAGGACAATCAAGAAGCTACCGTGTTGGTACACTGCTGGTGGGAATGCAGTTTGGTGCAGCCACTGTGGAAAACAGTATGGAGACTCCTCAAAAGACTAGGAATAGACTTATCATATGACCCAGGAATCCCACTCCTGGGCATATATCCAGAAGGAACCCTACTTCAAAATGACACCTGCACCCCAATGTTCATAGCAGCACTATTTACAAAAGCCAAGACATGGAAAGAACCTAAATGTGCACCAACAGATGACTGGATAAAGAAAATGTGGTATATGTATACAATGGAATACTATTCAGCCATCAAAACCGACAACATAACACCATTTGCAGCAACATGGATGTTCCTGGAGAATGTCATTCTAAGTGAAGTAAGCCAGAAAGAGAAAGAAAAATACCATATGAGATCGCTCATATGTGGAATCTAAAAAAAAAGAACGTAAATACGGATCAGAAACAGACTCATAGACATAGAATAAAAACTTGTAGTTGCCAAAGGGTCGGGGGTGGGAAGGGACAGACTGGGATTTTAAAATGTAGAATAGATAAACAAGATTATACTGTATAGCACAGGGAAATATATACAAGATCTTGTGGTAGCTCACAGCAAAAAAAAAAAATGTGACAATGAATATACGTATGTTCACGTATAACTGAAAAGTTGTGCTCTACACTGGAATTTGACACAATATTGTAAAATGACTATAATTCAGTTAAAAAAAGTTGTTTTTTTTAAAAAAGAAGCTACTGTGTTGGAAAACAGGAATGGGCTGTCACAAAAATGAGCAACAAACACTGCATTTCAGTGTAAGTAACTGTTGAAATTCTATCTATGAAGCTTAATGGTTCCTTAAAAATTGAAAGAATAATTTAAAAAACTGGTAATCATCTGGAAATAATAAAAGTGCAGATTATTTTAATCAAACATTGGGAGTTTGGGGGTGATAAAAGAATCTTGTCTGAAGACAATAAGTTTTATAGATACTGATTAATTTTCAGCATGGATAGAAAACTTAAGTTTAATAATATGTGTATATTTTAAATACAGGAGTCTCTGTTAAAAGAATAAATTTAGTATATATAAAACTATCCCATAATTAAAGGGGCAAAAATGAACAAAGCTAATCAACCTACATAAAGACAAGAAAGAACAAACAAAATTAAAAGCATAACAAACAGAAAACACATAAAAGACGATGGTAAAAAGACCATATTAGATACCATATCAGTTATCACAATAAATAAGAATAACTTAAAAACTAACATTGAAAGTTGGAGACTATGATTAGTTAAAAACCATCACACACATTAAACATTCAAATATATGCTCTCTGTAATAGGCACACTGAAAAAGAGCAAATAGAAAAAAATTTAAATGGAGGTCCACGTGAAATTATTACAGGCAAATTGTAACAAAAAGAGAGCTGAAATATTAATTTAGTATAAAACAAAATGGAATGTAAGGCAGAAAGAATTAAGTGGGCAGCAAATAATATTTATTTACTAATCACCAATAAAATCCAGCAAGAAAGTATGATGGCTGTGAGTCTGTGCACCAGACAAAAAGCGTTGGAATAAGTGAACTGAATCTGCTGGAATTACAAGAAGACATGGACTAAAACAGAGTTAGAAAAGAACCTTTTCTCAGAAAGGCTCTGCTTCTGGTAACTTACATGTTGCAATAACTTACATATTTCACTCTGAGCTCTTTTTGTCAATTCTCTTTATCTTGATATTAGCAATTTTCTGCTGCTCTTTTCCTCCACTCTCACTAAAAGCCTTATCAAAACTTGTATTTTAAGGCCTGTTTTTAGGGTTCCTTACAAGGTGTCAGAGTCAGAAGGACTCTGTTAGTTTTGTGATTCCTGAAAGAAGCAGGTAAGGTTAGTTTCCTAAGTGTTAGTGGGAGGGTATTTGGACATCATTTTTCTGGAGGCAACAGTCTTTTTCCTCACCAGTATGCCGTTAATCCTTGAATATGACTCTATGGTGTTGATTTCATGAACACTCATGATTAGATGTAACCTTACTGGCCGGCTCATAATCACTTCAGCCCAAGACACGCAGCTTGGCATCCTAGATTTTGGATTTGTCACTAACTGACTACCTTCAAGCAAGTCACTTCTCTGGGTCTCAGAGAACTTGTCTTTGAAATAAGGAAAAGAGGTGAGAATAGACAGTCCTTAAGGTTCTTTCTTCCTCTCAAGTTTTATTTTCTATTACTTGATATTTTATTTTTATCTATCTTTTTCTCCTAATATCCAATATTAACAGAAACATTTCTGTGGTTTATGGAATATGAAATTTTGACTTTTCATCCTCTGACACTTGGCAGATCTTTGGAAGAATAACAAAATGTTTAAGGGCCCTGGTATTGGTACAAGCAATTAAAAGGGCAGACGTTACCCTTAGGTTTCTCATCTTTATTTGGTATCCTCTTTGTAGGCTTCTGCAATGCCGAGTTCATGGCTGGTGCTGAGGAATATTTCTTGAATAAGTGACTGGGCTCTCTCTTTATAAATGTGCCTTCTCCCTTATTTAGCTGCGTTGCAGGCACTAAAGAGAAAGAAGAGGTATGAGAAGCAGCTAACTCAGATTGATGGCACCCTTTCCACCATCGAGTTCCAGAGAGAAGCCTTGGAAAACTCACACACCAACACCGAGGTGTTAAGGAACATGGGCCTTGCAGCGAAAGCAATGAAAGCGGTTCATGAAAACATGTGAGTGACCTTGGTCTCCCTCTGAGTCATAGATTCCCTAACCATTGGGATGAGGCTTTGGACCTGTATGCTGATTTGGGCAGGAGCTGCTGACTCACTTAGACTCTTGGACGTGTTGTGACACAATGCTCCCACGGGGCACGATGACAAATCTATAGTGGCGAAAGGCAACGAAAATCCGTGAAAACATAAAATAATAATAAAGAAAATAATAAAGGATAAATAAAGGACATTCATTTGGCAGTTAGTGTTTCCCAGTTCCCTCACTATTGTCTGACACTCTACTTGTAAACACTTTCATTCTGTAATTTTAAAAAGGCTTAAATGTTAACGTCTGTGTGGGTGTTAGACCCATACAATAGTGGTTGTCAAACTTTGCTGAGACTCAAAAGTCACTACTAAAGAGAACACAGAAGCCCAGCCTCTTTCAAGAAAGGTAGGGGTGATTCTGATGCTAATGAATCCTTGAGAACCATTGACGGAATAATAGTTACGAGCATGGCTTTGGGGCCAGATTTTCTGGGTTATAATCCCAGTTCCTGCTGACTGGCCTTGGGCAAATTCCTTTGCCTCTGCCTGATTCAGTTTCTGCATCTATAAACTGGAGGTAATAATGGTACTTACCTCATGTGGTTATTGTGAGATTCAGGGAGATCCGAGGTATACTACCCTTAGCATGGCTCCCGGCACAACATAATAGCAGTCAGTAGTCGTGGAGGTAGTGGGGCTAGTGATTCACACTGAGAATCAGTGCCGGGGGCCCAGTCCTTTGTGAGCTTAAATAAGATAGTGAAGTTTGGGCCAAAGATGCACAAGAGCAATGAGTGCCTGAGGGATGGAGAGAAGGTTCCAGGGATGGAAAAAGTGGGAGAGGGAGAGGCTGGGCCCAGTGAAGACATCTTTGCCAGCATTTTCTTGCCATGATAATTAATTGCCAATCAGCCAGGGTTTTGACAGCTTCAGACAGCAATCCTAAGATTCATTATCAGAGTCACAACCCTCTGTCGTTGCTGTAAGCCGGGTGCTAAAATGTATCACAGAATCACAGCCTTTCTCTCCAGGTAGTTTAGCAACATCATCCCTGGGTGTTGTTCCTTTTGAGAAAAATTTCCCTCCCAGGCCCAAACGTTGGCTATATCTTTCTCATATGATTTTTTAAAAATAAATAATCCTTGTATATTTGTTATAAATATAAGAATTGGAAATAAGGGTGGTAGGAAGATGGCAAAAGTAACCTTTTTGATTACTGCATGGAATTATGTCAAAATACTCAGCTTTTCCCATATATAGAGTCTGAGAAATTTGCATAAAGATTTATTCCACTGGGAATCAAAATTGCAGTGTTAATTGCTTAATAACGAGGAAAACCATCACTTCTCTGGCATCCGATCTGGCCTAGCTTCAGAGTTGGAGGAATGATTCAGAGACCAGGTACCGAAGAGGCAGTCCAGATGCTGGCATTCAGACACCGACGACTTAACTGGGCGGTTCGGGGCCAGTGAGGCTCAGGCTGTCTTCAAAGCATCTGTCCATCCTGGGCCCTGCGGCTACCTGGATTCCTTTGCTAAAGCTGCTGATTCTTCTGAGGAATTCATGGGCCTAATCCTGCTTTCATCAGTAATCTCTCAGGCTATGGGAAAGTTCTCAGGGAGTCAGGATTTCAGAGCTACTGGGCACTCTCGAAAACAGACCTCTAGTTCCAGAGTTCAGCTTCTCAGAAAACTGCTGTCAGATAGCGGCTGCTGAGAGCCGCATGGTTTATCTTAATAACCACGGTGGTTCTTGGTGTTCCATGGCGTCACTTCCTGCAGAGCTGATACGTGGCAGCATGTATTTAAATTTTACATATGCCCTACCAGACAGAATTTCAAAATAAGTGTACAAATATTGTGAGTCATCAAATTGTTTGCCCTCTAGTGACTCCCGAATGTGATGAGTGCCAATTTAACTTAACGTCTATAATTTAAATATATATGTACCTATACAGAATTGTTACTTTTTTGGAAATGCAAATTCTTTTTAAAAGTTGATGCATATTAGCAACAGGAATCTTTGTTATCATGCTGAAATGTCTTAAGAGTTTATATTAAATTGACACATTTTTTTCATATGGGATTGTATCTAAATTCATAATTTTAAAGTCAAATTCTAAAATATGTCAACAAAAATTTTTTTCCCAGGGACGTGAATAAAATTGACGATTTGATGCAAGAGATCACAGAGCAGCAGGATATTGCCCAGGAAATCTCAGAAGCATTTTCTCAACGGGTTGGATTTGGTGATGACTTTGATGAGGTGGGTGATACAATATGAAAAATGCAGTATTATGGCTGCCAGAAAGGATAGCTTCCCCCATATGAAGCAAGCAGGTTTCCTTACAGATTTCTTTAAATATCATTAAAGAATAAATGATATTTGTTAGAAATGTACCTGTCTTAAGAGGGAAATAGAGTGTTGGTAGCTCTGATGTGAAGGAGGGATTAATACAGTTTGGCAAACAGGCTTTAATTAAGTTTTCAGCTATAAGGCAAAGCAGTATGTAAAGTTAGGGACATGTAATGGCTGAAGCCTAAATCGCCCCATTACGAGAAACTGAGTGCTCCCACATCTGGGCAAAACAAAGCAGACTGTGTCACTCTGCAAGGAACAGGTGATTCATGCTCTGTGGTTGTTACGTTAGAGGTCAGGCTGGCTCTGTTTGTTATTCAGGCGATGAAACAAAGTAAATGTGGAGTGGTGTTATTCACACACACATTCCGTTTAGGTGAATCAGCCCAATAATGCAGATCTGTAATTATAATGGTGGTGTCTGTACTGTGAATCTCAATTGTTCTACTCAAAACGCACGCAAGCAGGGCTAGTACGTATTTTGAAACGTTTCCTGTCCTCAGACTATCATGGCCGAGAATCTGGCTTCCTACACCCACGTGGTATTAAAAATGATACATCTGATAAGTAAGCTGCAGTTCCGCAGAAACCTGGAACATGAGGACTGGGTGGCGACAACTTTTTGAAATGATCTAGACCAGGGGTTGGAAAAAAATGTGGCTTTTAGGCCAAATGCTTCCCAAGTTCTGTTTTCATGTGGCCTGTTGAGCTGGATGGTTTTTATATGTTTAAAGGATGGTAGAAAAGAACAGTGACAATGACAATGACAATGACAACAAAGATGACTGTTGGACAGAGACCATACATGGTCTTCGAAGCCTAAACTGTTGCTACCTGGCCCTTTACAGAAAAAAGTTTGCCTCTCCCTGGTTAGACTGACAAGCATCTGATAAGTGTGTGATGACGTGGTGGAAAGGGCTCTGGGCTCACGAGGACGTCTGGGTTTCCCTATTTATTACTAAGCTTTGTGTAAGTCCCTTTACTTTTTCTGACCCTTAGTTTTCTCGTTTGTAAAATGAAAATGACTGGCTCACTAGATTATCTCTAAAGTTCCTTAGGTTCTAAAATTCTTTTATCAGTGAATAAATGAGCATTTGGTACCTAAAGTCTGAAAATGATGGAGATACTTATTCTGTCATCACATATTTGCTAAAGAAAATATCGATATCTTTTCAGTGCCATTGATAACTATCAAACACTATTAGCAATTCTGGGCATCCGTTCAGTGTGGGATGGTGTGGTCCGCTATTACCGTATTTATTGTATTTGCCCCTCATTGTCTTGTGAGCAGAAATAGGATATCAGAATGTTCCTTCTGAAGGTATCATTTTCATACAGCCTGTGGAGATCCGTAAAGCCCACGACTACATTGAGGGCACTATTCCACATGGTCTCATGCTACACACTTTCATGTTTATTTCCTTTTTATGTGGCAGTTATAACAGTGGTCAGACAGTCATTGAGCTTGCTGTATGTCTGATACACACTGACTTGATCAAATACTGTAATTGGCTTAAGGATCTCCACTCTTGGCCTGTAGTATTGTTACTCTCATCTTAATATAGAATAATTATTTGCTTATGCACCTTTCTCCCGCATTCAGTAAGCTCCTTAAAGACACGGGACTGTTCATTCAACTTTGTCTCCCCAGCCCTGAGGTTAGTACCTGGCCAGGCGTGAGCTCTCAATAAATTTATTCAATGATGAGTAAATGAATAAATGGTTGAATATAAGGGTGTCTTAGGTCACCTCTAATGATGACAGCCTGAGAAGTCTAATGATGAAAAAATCTAGTCTTGACTCCCAGCCTTTCTCAGGTGCCTTGGATGCCGGCTGTGGACTCATGGAGCCAGTTAGACCTCAACTAGCACAAGTCATCTCATATCCATAATAAGATGACTTTTACCCGTAAAGTCTCAAACTAATCTTGCCTCTCTAAGGTTCTTGACACAGAGAGCAGTTTATGATTAAACCAGACTCTGGGACTACCGCTAAAAGAAAGAAATACAATGCACTTACCTTGAGCTGAAGCCTTCTTAACTCAAACACACAGCATGTTTTTTTTTTTTTTTATTGGCTTTGGTAATTAAATGAAGGAACCATATTATCTTTGATTCTTTTTACTTTCAGTGTGTTATGGTTTTGTTATACCTGTTACTTTCAATAGCATTAGTGCAAATGAAAATATTTATTTCCTCCCGTTGAAGTTTCACAGATTCTTAATTCTTAACAGTAGAAAATAAAAGATACATTGGAAAAAATGACAGGCAATGTGTAAATTTCTTAGACACTGTGGAGGTGATATATTCAGCTTGCACAAATTACTTGAAAAGCTGTTGACTGAAGTATTGTAAGATTAACTCCAACAAATTTGCACAACCCCAAATATTCAGATTTTAATTATTGCTCAGTGTTGCAAAAAAGATTTAGTCTTAAAATAAATATTCCATTTCACTGGGTGCTCACGTCTCAACTGGGGAGCTAGATGTTCTTGTTACTGTGTTTGAGGAAACCCACTTCTTGAGAAATGTTAACTCCATAATTCTTCCTTTCTCCTGTGTTCAGGATGAGCTGATGGCAGAGCTTGAAGAACTGGAGCAGGAAGAATTAAATAAGAAGATGACAAATATCCGACTTCCAAGTGTGCCTTCGTCCTCCCTCCCCGCACAGCCAGACAGGGTGCCGGGTCGGATGCCGAGCGTGCCCTCCTCTGCACATCGAGCCCGAGCAGGTCTGTTCCCCACCTCACCCTCCTGGGGTCAGATAGTTCCCTGAAATAATAGCCAGGCACATCCCTTTTAGCTTTTCAGAAATATATACCTTTCTGTACATAATTTATACCTGATTTTGTGTGTGAATATTGAAAGTATGAATGTCACCAGTGTCTAATTTTTACCCATTTTTTTTCGCTCCAGCATCTTCCAGGAGGGCAGAAGAAGAGGACGATGATATCAAACAACTGGCAGCTTGGGCTACTTAAATCAAAACGGAATTTTTTGACTCCTAAATTAATGAGCTGTACATAAGACATAAAAATATCTTTTTGCCAAAATCAGAAATTAACAGAGATTCTGTTTTATATTTATACTGGATGAATAATTGTCTTTTAAGCCTTGTAAGTAAAGGTTTAAAAAAGCAGTTGTGTATACATATAGGAGTAGGGATGGAAAGGGACTTCTTAGTTGCTTTTGAGAAGATCTCTCCATACTGACGGGAGGGGGGCGTTCTACCTTGTTTGTTACTGTGTTTCCAGTCCTGGTACATAGTTGATACCCTCTATATATTTGTTGACAGAAAACTGAATTCTATTAACATATGAAACATACAACAGTTTATAAGCCGTCTAAGAGTGATGTGTTTAGGATAGCTGGGGAAAATGACTTCCTTTCCTATGCAAATGCAAGTTTGCCGTGTGTATCCATGTTACAAGATAACGTAGCTCATGGTGAATAAAAAAGAAATGTGCCTCTTGTAGGAGAGACTTCCTGTAGGGGAGTCTGGTGTGAGTCTTTACATAAAGATTTTCACTTTTGAGTTTTGCAGTTTAAAATCTTAAAGGAGTTTTAATTGGCGTTTATTATGCCAATTAAGCTTGGAATGGGGCAATGGATGAATTTCCCAAAATATCTGAAAGCACTAACAGCTTACACTGCTGAGCGAGGATCTCCTGGGTGTAATTTAGCCATTTAGGGAGCTGTGTTAACATCCCCAGGCCATTATGATGCTGTTCCGGCTTCAGCGTGCTAAATGTGTGGATGTTCATTCTTTTCTGTTTTGTGCTCTCTTGTACATTTATTTACACTTTACATCATTTTTCTTGTGAATACATACAAATATAGGCAATTAAAAGTATATCTGGAATCAAATTTTGGCCATAATGATTTTTAAATGAGAGTAAATTACAAAATTGTGTATTGCCCATAATGTGTCATGGACCAGAAAATGACAAATGCCATTATATAAAGTGATCTCATATTCCCAACATTTGCTTAATGACATAGTGAAATGGAAAGTACACTAAACCTGGAGGTAGGAGTCCTGGATTCCATCGCCTGCAATGCCACTAACACTGTGACCAGGCAAGTCATAAACTCCCAGCCTCTGTTTCTTCACTGGGAAATCTAAGGATTGGACTTGATGATGTCTAATGGTCCCATCCTACCCCAGGCCTTTTGTATATGCTGTTCTTCTTAGCAGACTTCCCAGCCTCTAACACAGACACCAAATCTTATTTATTCCTTAAATCTTAAGATGTCTTTTGTTTTGGGAAACTTCTGATTGCAGACCGTGTCTCCCTGTTGTGTGCTTTCTTGTTAGTCTGCTCTCCCCTATCACCTACCATAGTTTCTGTTGCATATTTACTTGAACAATCACTTAACTATTATTGTTCTTCCCTGCTGGCCTGTGGTAACTTGGACTGTGCCTCTTCCAGTTCAATTCCACCGTGGATCTCTGCACAGTCCCTCATATACAGTTGGCATCTAATAAAGATTAAATGAATGACTTAACAGGACCTGGGTTTATCTTTCACCTTCAATCAATTAGAAGATCAGACAAAATATATGAAGCAACAGTTTATAGATGTTGGACAAAGGGCAGCGCTAGACTGAGATTCCTGAGAGGCAAACAAATGAAATGAATACTTCCAGGGCCCGGCTCACTGCCTTCACAGGGAAGAGGGACCCAAACAGAGCCTGCTGGCCTTGCCAAGTGGAGGAATTCTGGGGGGAGGGGGGGAGATTCCCGGAAAGGAGGTTGCTGCGGAGAGAAAGTGAGAGAGAGAGAGAGCATTCTGGAAACGTGCAGAGGGATCCCTTCAAGTCCTTTGCTGAGAACTGATCTGTGTACGTGTATGAGGAACCTACTGAGGACAGGAAGAACCACCGGAAAGGAGCGGGGGATCCGTCCCTAGGGCTCACACAGGCTGGGAGTAGTTTGCGTTCACCCTGGCCATAGTGGGGAACCTTCTAATGCAGGGGCATCAGATTGAGTCCTCAGAAGGGTCCTGCCTCAGGAGTGAGGTCATATTATGCCTAGACTAAAGGCTGTTCTGGGCTCATCCTAAAAAGCTTAAATGTAACCTTCAAAGGGTTGAAATGAATCCAAGTAACTTAACTGCATCTCAGAAGAAAACCACCCCAATACTTAAAAGAAAATAAAAGCTAGTAAGTAGCAACAAACAAAGCAACTAAAATAAAACTGGTACCCAACAGCATCAAATTCATAAAGTCGGGGCATCCAATCAAAAAACTTCAGGTGTGCAAAGAAGCAGGAAAAAACAACCCCAAGCCAGGAGAAAACTCAAACAGTGGGAAATGACAGAATCAGAAATGACATAAATGGTGGAATTTGAAGGCAAAGGATATTAAAACAGCTATTATAAGTGTATTTTCTATGTTCGTTAAAAATGCTATAGTGAATATACTCCATATGCTTGAGAAAGAAGAGAAAAGTATGATCACAATGGAAGGAGACATGGCAGATATTTTTAAAAGAATTGAAATTCTAGAGATGATAACTACATTATCTGAAATGAAAAATACAGAATATGGTGGATGGGATTAACATCAGATTAGACACTGCAGAAGAAAAGGTTAGTGAATTTAAAGACACAGCAACAGAAATTATTCTAAATAAAATACTGAAAAGAAAAAAAAGACTGGAAAAAATAAAGTAAGAGTAAGCTGTGAGACCATATTTAACTGCCTAACATGCAGGTAATTGGAGTCCTGGAATTGTGGTGGGCTGAGTGGACGGTTTTTGAGCATGAGGGTGGGGGAGGGATGAAATAAAAAAAATATGTATCTTTGTAGAAATAATGGCTGAGAAATTTCCCAGTTTGGTGAACTCTATAAACCGTACAGTTTAGTGAAGCTTAACACACCTCAAGGAGAAATTCCTGTCTTTCAATAATGAAAGTTATTGTGGAATGTTAAAACATCATGACTGAGACCTGAGACATGTTTGAGCATCTCTGCTCACCTACTTAAACACAGTTCTGCTAGGCCTGTGAGGTCCAAACAGCATCCCTGAGCACCTGAAATGTGGACAGTGCAGTTGAGGGACTGAATTTTTGATTTCATTTAGTTTTAATTAGCTTCTAAACTAATTCTCAATTCAGTTATTAAAAAAACTTTAAGCATGCTTGGAAAAACTTGAGTACATACTTTATTCTTTTTTTTTGAACACTTTTTTATTGGGTTATCGTTATTTTAAAGTGTTGTATCAAATTCCAGTGTAGAGCACAATTTTTCAGTTATACATGAAGATACATATATTCACTGTCACATTTTTTTTTCGCTATGAGCTACCACAGGATCTTGTATATATTTTCCTGTGCTATACAGTATAATCTTGTTTATCTATTCTACATTTTGAAATCCCAGTCTGTCCCTTCTCACTCCCCACCCCCTTGACAACCACAAGTTTGTATTCTATATCTATGAGTCTGTTTCTGTTTTGTATTTATGTTTTGTTTAGATTCCACATATGAATGATCTCATATGGCATTTTTCTTTCTCTTTCTGAGTACACAGTTTTTTCAACTGTAAAATTTGTAAAATCTATACACAGAACAAGTATTGCTGATTGAAATTTGCATCTGAATTCAGGTGTGCTTTAAGTGTAAAATATATGTTGGATTTCAAAGACTTAGTATAAAAAGAATGTAGAATATCTCCTTAATACTTTTATATTGATTTCATATTGACATATTATTTTGGATATATTGGGTTAAGTAAAATTTATTATTGAAATTTATTTCACGTATTTCTTTTTACCTTTTTTGAATGTGGCTTCTTGGAAACTGAAAAGTTACATATGTGGCTCAATTATATTTCTGTTGGTTAGCCTTGGACAAGGTCAACTCCTCTTTATCAGTGAGGGCACCAGTAATATATGATTTGAAGTACTAAAATGCAAAGGGTTAAAAACAAAAGAAATATAGCAAAAGGTGACATCTTACTCTGAAAATAAAATACTCTGAAATAAAATCATGTTGCACCTCTGTTCACAGTAGAGAAGGAGTGAAAGACAGACATAGAAAACAATCTTATGGTTACCAGGGGGTAAGGTGGGAGAGAGGGATACATTGGGAGTTTGGGATTAGCAGATGAAAACTACTATGTACAGAAGAGATAAACAACAAAGTCCTAGGGAACTATATTCAACGGCGTGTCCTAACCTGTAATGAAAAAGAATATGAAAAAGATTATATGTACATATATACTGAATCACTATGCTATATACCAGAAACTAATACAACATTGTAAATCAACTATACTTCCATTTTTAAAAATGGGGGGAAAAGGATTGAAAGAAATGAGGAAAAAGGTGTAAAAGTAAATCATCCTTATACTGAAAAGGTATTAAAAAGAATAAAGGTATTAATCAGACATCTAAAGGTGTTTCCAGCAAGCCATCCTTAGCATGGAAGAACCTTTGTTTGGAAGTTATAAATTATGGAATGTTTGTTAAAAATTGGTCTCACTACATTACAGGGGTATCTGAGGGGTGGATCTCCATTTGGGTCAGGGTTGGAGAGCTAGTATTTTGTGTTTTGTATTTTTAAATAAAATGTTTTCTAATATATCCTTTGGATTTTTTTCTTCTTTTTGGTCATAAGAAATGCATTCAACATACCTTAAGAGAGAAACTTGGATTTATTGGCAGTGATTCAGATATTTCCCAGAATCAAAGAAAATGTTTCAAATGCAAATTAGAGGAGGATCAGAAAATAGAGAGGCTCAGTAGTCAGATCTAAGGGACTCCTTCTTCTGAGTAGCCCATTGTTAAAAAAAAAGTAACCTGCTACCATTTTGGCAAGCTGTTATTCTGCTTAAGAGTCAAATTCCAGAGCCAGAATATCTGACTGATATTTGGCTTTGGCTCTGGCTCATGTAACTACCTCTGGAATAACCATCTAGACCCTCATGAACTGAGAAGCAGGAAGGGAGGTTTGCTAAAGCATAATCAAGGTGGACCTACCTGAAGAAGAGGGAATGGATGCTCGCCAGCTAATACTAAAAGCACCACCTCATACAACACATGTCCTCTCAACAACTGAGGGTAGTTAAATCTGAACTCTGGCATCTCCTCATTCTTGGCAAGCATAAAGTCTGAGTACCGATTTATTAGCAGAAACTGGACGAGCAGATAGTTTCCACACTACGATGGTGTCATCTGTCATGTGCTATCTATATGCCAACTGAGTGCAAATGACCTTACTCAATATTTCACTTAGTTTGTAAAACATGGCTATGAATTAGGTATTAATTAATCACTTAATATAATTAGTCATTAATAATAAATTTGAAAGCGGCTCAAAGAGATTAAGAAACTTCCTGAAGCCACACAATTGCTAAATTAAGATTAAGAATTTGAATTCAAGTCTTCTTTAGTTCAATATCCATATTCTTATTTAAAAAATAACTATTTTTTGAAGTGTTCTTATTTATTTCTTATTCATTTATTTTATTTTGGGGGGAGGTAATTAGGTTTTTATTTATTTACCTTTTTTAATGGAGGTACTGGGGATTGAACCCAGGACCTCATGCATGCTAGGCATGCGCTCTGCCACTGAGCTATATCCTCCCCTTTAATACCTATATTTTAACTCTTTCCCTTTATCTCTGCTGATACCAGTGCTTTCCTCACGGGATGACAGGCATAAAATCCTTAAGAACATAGTTCCAGACAGTAGAATCCAAGAAAGGACCATCCCTGCAGTGCACTGCCTTAGTGAGATTAAGCTTTAACTTCTACTGGCCTTTCTCCTAGAAAGTTGTTTTACTTTGGACAATGCAAAACGTCATAAGCCTAGAACTGTGTAATGGGTCAGATGGACTGTGTTTGCTTGTTTATCTGATAGAGTTTGTTCATTTAAAGGACATTTATGTTTTTTTGCAGAGAAAGAAAGCAAACTTCAGCCCAAAAGATTAAGCCAATGACAGTTCTAACACTGGTTCCCCTCAGTCCCTATTTGAAAAGCTAGTCCTTTCTGCAGTTATTGTTGAGTTCAAGATCGTGTTTTAAAACCAGGTTCAAAGGAATTTGAGCTGTTTTTACTCTGAGCTGTTCAACTGCTTTCCTGAAGATGCTTGTTGGCAGGATCTTAAGCACTCTGTCACGGACGAAGGCTTCCGATGACTGCAGTGCCTTGTCACCCTGTGCAGATTTTAAAGCGCAGGACAGCTAAATGTGTGACGCGGACACTCCCTGAGACCCAGCGTCATTACGTGCTTGTGAGCTCCCCTCTTTCCTTCTCTTAAAACGTTTTGCTTTTTAATGGTTTTAAAAGCACTGAGTAAAATAACATAAATAAGACTTGGATCAAGCTTATTTTCGAAGGGGTAGAAGTACAATTGCTAAATCTTTGAATTTCTGAAAGCATTGATAAATAAAATAAGTCTAAAGTTAGAGTGTTTTTGTACCGTTTGAAATAATTAAGTGTAGCATTTATTAATCTGACCCTAAAAGCATGAACTTGGAATATAATTTGCCTGCCCCTTCATGACAATAGACTAGATCGTGAGGTTCCTGAGGGCAAGAACTATAAACAAATGGTCCTAACCAACCAAACCACAAAACAGATAAAAAGGTGAAGAACTGACAAATACTTATTGAGTATCTATGCTTAGTACCAGAGATACAAAGTTAGGTAAGGCTTGTTTATCACAGGGGGTGGTGCAGTCTAGTGGGTCCAGAGCATGGCTGCTAATTTAGGCTGCTGAGCTGGTCCAAGTGCTGGCTCCATCAATTACTAGCTGCCTGACTGTTACTGGCCGGGATCCCTGGGGAGCTGACTCTGAGATGGAAAATAGAGTGCAGGAGGTTTAGTAAGGAAAATTTTTGGCATCAACACCCAAGGGGAAAAAAAGGGGAGGAAGAAGAATTGGATAGAAGGAGAAGTTGAGCTGCAATGCAGTCTAAAAGGAGGCTTTCGATGACCCCGTGAGACACTAAGACATGATGTCTGGGTGGAGGCAATGCCCCATGGGGATCAGCCATTGAGTGTGGGTGCCTTGAAAACAGGGCATCGTCCTGGGGTGAGGAGCACCCCAGACAACCCTTCAAACAGATGAGGGTGTAAGTCCTCTCTTGAAGGGGGATTTGAAAGGTATATTGCAGCTTCCACCACAGTGACTTTAGATAATTTAACTCTGTTGACCCTTATTTTCTTCATTTATGAGTATTTTAAAGATATCTTTATAGGTGTTACTGAGTCCATACTCGTTCTGCTTGCCATATGACAGGCAAATAAATCCGAAGATGACGTGTCGGGGCAAGGAATAAAGATTTTATTTGGAAAGCCAGCAGACCGAGAAGATGGCAGGCTAATGTCCTGGAGAACCACATTCCTTGTCAGAATTCAGGCTCTTTTTATACTAAAAGGGAGCGGGGGTGTGGTTAATGTTGCAAACTTCTTGGTGTTGAAATCCTTTGTTCTTACGGCTGCCCTGATGATCCTATAAACCTCCAAAAAGACAAATGTTTTTCTCGGTTCTGCAACTTTTAATCTCTACATGAATGGGAATGTGTTATCCCCTTAAAGGTCAGAGCCTTGAGAATGGGCTGTCCTGTATATTTCAGGCTCTAGGCAACATTCTTTTACAAAAGATGCAGAACCAGCGTGACTGAGCCCAGGAGACAGAGCACAGGGTTAGAGCTAAAGGAACTGATATAATATGGAGTCAGATTCATTCTGCCTAACAACATAGGGGCAAAATGAGGATTAAATGTAACAGTGCAGACAACATTCATATTGTGCCTGCCTGGCACATAAGAAATCACAAGGAGTTTCTGTTATCATCTTGTTCACAAATTCTCCAACCAATGTGTAGAGCTTTAGGGTTTCAGAACTGGGTACCAGCGGTTCCCGCCCTCAAGAGTCTGGCTGGCACATCAAAAGACACTGCAGTGCGATATGACAAGCATTCCAATGTTGCTTGAATGCCTGAGGCTGGCCTTTTGGACAACCTGTTGCCTGAGTTGAATCCTGAAGGCGCTGGTCTGAGGAGCTGGTGAGCAGTGGCTAAGGCAGGGAGTGGTGAAAGGGTGTGCTGGGGTCTAGGACGGCTGGTACACTGGCGGTGAGACAGTCAGTGGGGAGAGATGAGGCTGCTGGGAGCTGAGTGATGAAGGTCTCAAACTTCCTGGCGTAGGGGTTTGGATTTATGCTGAAGATATTGGAAAGTCAATGAAGGATTTTTGAGAGCTGATCAATTTGCATTTGAGAAAGTCCAATTTAGCACAAAAATAGAGACTAGATGGGAGAGGGGCAACGTGAACAGAGGGAGACCCACCAAGAGGCTGCCGTGAACTGAGAGCTGGACACTGGGGTTTGGATGTGGAGGGAGGTCAAAAGGGATGGAAAAGGCATAGATATCCCCAGATTCCGGTCTGAGCGGCTTGGCAGGCAGTGGCTCCGTCTGCTATGGTAGAGATCTCAGGAGGGGGGCGGTCTGGTTTCAGACATCAGAGCTGAGCTGTTGAGTGCCAGCTGATGATTTCCGGGCTGGAGTGGGAAAGATAATCTGTAGAAGTCAGAGTTTGGAGCCTGCGAATTGCAGCTGTAGAGAGAAGAGCGTGGCGTGGAAGAGGACTGGCTAACACCCAGTTAGTGGAGATTGCAACTGAGGAAGGAGTGGGATCCGCAGAAAATCCAGGGGAGTTTCTAGCTTCTATATATTGACAATATGGGTAAATGTCCTATTTCCATCCAGCCAAGAAGCCGCTTTCCATCTTTTACTTGAACAAAGCCATTTCTCTCTGAATATCAACTTCTCTCTCAAAAGGAAGATATGGAGTAAAAGGAGAGAATTTTTGTTTTTAATTTTAATGAGTTGTAGTCAGTTTACAATGTTGTGTCAATTTCTGGTGTACAGCACAACTTTTCAGTCATACATGAACATACATATATTCATTTTCATATTCTTTTTCACCATGAGCTACTACAAGATCTTGTATATATTTCCCTGTGCTATACAGTGTAAACTTGTTTATCTGTTCTGTATATACCTGTCAGTATCTGCAAATCTCGAACTCTAAAAGAGGGGAATTCTATCTTTTCAAAATTAGGTGACAAAAAGTTAGCCGATACAACACTTTTAGAAAATCGGCTGAAGGCAAAAGGAGCTAGAGAACAAGAAATGTTTTGATAAGGGAATAAAGAGAATGTGAAAAAATGAAAAATGAAAATTCAAGAAGTAGAATTATTAAAAACTTTTAGAAACAGGCACCTTTTCAATGATGTGTAGCTGGCATCCTGAGTGAAAGGTAAAACACTAGAAATACATACATTGAAAAGATTATGAAAAATTTTAAAATGGTGATAATGAGCTTTTAGCATTTCAGATATGAACGTGGGTAAGGCAAGGGTCAAAGGTATGTTTCTACCTTATGAAGGTAAAGGAAAAATTCACCAAAAATTCTACAGGAAATGAAATACATCTCTTTTAGGCCATTTGAGATCTGGGTGGGATGAAGACCCTCGTTCAGGTGGCACACTTTCTTAGATGAGATAGTCCCTCAAGATAAACCTCCTTGGGACACGTCTCCTTTAGGTCGGACAAACTGGTTAAACAGCAGTCAGACACGGAGACCAGGGGATTTTTCCGCTTCCAGCCTTTCCGACGTCGCCCCTGGTGCCTTTCTCCTCCGCAGAACGCCACGTTATCAGGTGCTACCACCTATGGTGGCCACTAGGCGGCACTCCAAGCTCATCCTCATGGCGGAGACGAGCCGCCGGTTAAAACCTGCTGTAGGCAGCTCCGTTTGTGGAAAATTGCTACCAGTTTGGATTTTATTAATTGAAACTTTAGAATTGATAAATGCTTCTTTATAAACTAGGCAACAAGGCAGGCCATATGGTTTAACTGAGCCTGAAAGTAAGCCGTCTTTGGAATCCTTCTTTCTGCTGCATCTCACACTTGGGGGCATCTTGTGGACCAGTAGGGCGAGGCTGCCAGGGACCCTGTCAAGGTGGTAGCGACGCCTGGGGTGGCCCTCTCTTTCCCAGGACAGGTGGCCTGCGACTGTGATAACTGGAAGATGCCTTGGTTCACTGCTTCTCAAGGAATTTATAGGACCCAACAGCCTTGCTCAGCCATGCGCACAATATAGGTAACCTCTCTAACGAGCAGCTCAGAGGAGCAAAGCTTTCACTGCTCGCTGGCAGAGAGGAAGCAAGACTGCGTGAGTGACTGAGGCAGCTCGACCCTCCAGTTCATTCGGAGGAACAGCTCTCCTTACCTGTGACGTTTCAGGCGTTGGAACGGGCAGCAATTGCCCGAGACTTCAAGCAGGTGGGTAGGGTGCCTGCAGCCAGGCTCGGGCGGGAAGTTGTCGACCCCTGTTTGTTGGTATTAAAATGTGACTCATGATCCTCCTTCACCAATCTCCTTTGTCAACCTAAGGCTAAGAGGTAGAACTGGAACCCGGAATTAGGGACAAATCTGAGAACTCTCCATCCAGAGGCTGTGGAAAAGTTATTGCACAGATAATGGCTATGATCCACCGTCCATAAAGATATGGGTATAACTAAACACGGGAGAGATTTGTATGAAATCAAGCAGCACTAGAGTGGGGCCAAATAGACTTGTTTTTCATGATGCTGCACCACCCCTCAGTCACTGCGTTCATGTAATCTTTCTGGTTTGAGGTTTCATCTGTAAGATGAGGGGTTTGGAGCAGAAGACTTGACAGGCTCCTTGCCACATAAACATTCTAGGATTCGAATCTAGCGAAGTGGAGTCTGTCTGCAAACGTCCACCCCACCACCGCGGCAGGAGAGCTTTCCAAATCACACAGTTGCTTCTGGGGGAATGGCAGATTTATTACCTACGGGATTTGTGCCTGTGGATCCGTTTAAACCAGCTAATTTCAAAAGTACTTCTAATTATAATAGACCCTTTGAGTCCATATTACTTGAGAGTCATTTATAAAGTATTAATAGGCTGGGGGCTAAGAGATCCAAAGATCTTATTTTTCAGTGCTGCTTCTGAGAACGGTCACAATCCATTCATATGCAATAAACACGTTTAGAGCCCCTGGCGTGTGTATGCCAGTGCTAAGACATCAGCGGCCAAGGGCTGCTTGCAGTCTACCTGGTGGATGGACTTAAATGAGGACAACCAGAGGACTGTAAAAGGTGCTGTGGGTCCAACCTCTTGCGCGTCCCAGTGGGAATGTGCCACGCAGAGCTGGAAGAGAGCATGCCCGGGGCTCAGGGCTCTATGTGGGGACTGGAGACGTAGCTGAGAGCAGTGTCTGAAGTGTTTCTGAGACAGTTACTGTAGACAGAATCCAAGGCGAGCAGAGGCTGTGTTTTTGTTGCCACCATTTTTCCAGAAACTCCAGGGACACGAACAGGGATCTCACATTGGCTGAATTTAAGGAAAGTCTTATTTCCGTATCTCCAAATACAATGTCCTTAAAGAATGTCTCTTCTGACCTCAGCAGAAGCTTGTGGAAAAAGAATAGAATAAGGGGGAGGGTATAGCTCAGTGGTAGAGTGCCTGCTTAGCATGCATGATCCCCAGTACCTCCATTAAAAATAAATAAACCTAATTACTTCCCCCTCCAAAGTAAAAAAATAAAAACATAAAAAAGAATGGGATAAAATTACTCAAATAGTATTTACTTTCAAACATTTCTACGTGGAAAAAAAATCCCTATGTAACCGAATGAGGACCCAACCAAGGCACAAGGCATATTCTCTGTTTAGTCACAAAGACCATTCTGTACCTTGAAAATAAATTGACGAAGTGACTTCCATATCAGCTTTGTATGCCTTGACAGTGCACTAAATCAATATTATTCCTCTGACACATTTGAAATGTGGGACTGAGCCAAAAGAAAAATGCTTCCAAGGATAAGATTTTGGGAATCTGGTATCGGACAACAAATAGATCAACTTCCTCAATTTCCCTACTTCTTTGTGTCCTTACATAATATGCCTGTTTGCTTTACGCATTTACACTGGACATTTCATTTTAACTTTCAGTGTTTATAGAGCAATTTGTAAGCATCACTAATAAAATGACTTTTGGTAAGACTAGAGAAGCAGGGAGCTGAGATTTCCCTAAGTGTGGGCTTTATTCTATTGAGAGACAAGTGGAGATAAGATTGTGTGTAAAGGTTTTTGGGGTGGGGAAGTATTTAGAACATTCAACGAACTGAAAAAGGCTAGTGTGACTAGTAAGTAAGAAGAGGAGCGATGGTGGCAGTGAAGAGGTGAGCTCCACTCCACTGATTGTCAGCTGGGGTGCATTAAACATGTATTTCCATGAAATTGATTCGGAGAGCCCACCATCACCAAGTACAACTATAAAAGGTAGGAATATGGATAGTTCAGCGTTGCAGGCAGCCTTCTTTTCTCCTTTTAAGTCTCTGGGTTGTGACCTTTTTATAACACAGTATGGTGAGTACTGGGTGAGGCAGGAATGCCTGACAAGCACACAGTTTTCCATGAGCACAAAAACCCTCACGCTACCTCACTTAGCACCTGCGCAAACCCATGCTGTCCTGGGGCGATGGTGCTATTTCCAGGCCACGGGAGATGCCAGGTCCACAGCTGAGCACTCGACACACCGTTTCATGTGTACTCCTTTCAACAAATCAGATTGGTGAACACTGTTATTTTCTTCATTTTAAATGTGCGCTGAGGCTCAGAGAGACAGAGTAATTTGCTTCACTTGGTAAGAAGCAGAGTCAAAACTCAAACTTAGGTCTGTTCGATTTTTTAAAAAAAATTATATTGAAGTGTAGTTGATTTACAATGTCAGTTTCAGGTGTACAGCAGAGTGATTCAGTTATACATATACATACATATATATTTTTTTCTTTTCAGATTCTTTTCTATTATATGTTATTATAAGAAATTGAATATAGTTCCTGTCCTATAGTAGGTCCTTGTAGGTCTGTTCAATTTTAAAATATATTCTTAACTAGAACTGCATTATGAAGTAAGTGACCTTGGAAGGTTCTGGGGCTCCAAGAACTGGAGAAAATTTGGAAATAGTTTGTAGCTATGAAATGTTCAGAAAAGCAAACCCAACATGTTTAAAAAAAATAATTTGAGGAAGGCATTGTAAATATATTCACGTAAGCTATAGCAACCTTTATAGAGGAGTTCATGTATTACCTAGCTCAAAAATGAAAGACATTTTTAAATGTATTTATGTCTTTCAGCACATACAGTAAAAGTCCTTGAACATACATTTGTCCACATTATTATAAAACCAGTTTCTCCAAGACCCTGCTAAATAAATTGTTGACTGGGAATCTGAAGGGTAGGAGTCTGACAGTGAATTCTCAACCTCCCAGACTCTGAGTGTTCGCCTGCTTTTGTCTGGCCCACCATCATCCTCCATTTTCTTCTGGTCATCTTTCTTTCCCGTCCGAGGCATGAGCCCAAATCCTGGTGTAACTCTTGCTTCTTTTATCACACAGACTTTAATTAGTTCAACTGGAGGCAAACTCTCACTTCTTCCTCTGTCTTCTAATTCCTGTCCATTTATCACAGGAAAATCATCAATCTATTTGAAGCAAAAACACAGCTCTTATTTTGATTAATGAGCATAAAATTAGAGCTGGTGATTGATAGTCTTTTGCCAAACGTGAATGCATGAAGACACTAAAAAATAGAATTAATTGTCAGGGAACTGTGGCACCGCCAGGAATTCCCTTACATGGCGGTAGGCAGTCTAGGGAGGGTCCACATGGCTCTACTCCAGCCTAGTGTACAGAGGCAGGGAGGGAGCCAGTGGTTTCTTGCTCCCATGACCTGGTGCCGTTATTGCCCCACGTATACTGCATGAACCGCCCAACTGGAGGCTGGGCTCCGTGAGGGATCGAGGAGAATTTGGAGAGCTATCTTGTATCCTTATGGCAAATTCTGTGCGCTGTTCGTTGGCCTATTTAGTTGAGATGGTCAGAGCTATCATTTTTTTAGCAGACAACCAATCTGTATCCTCTCTTGGTGTTTGGCCCGGCTCACTTTGAAATCTCACGTTAGAGTCTTTACATCTCTTACCTTTCATCTCTAATGAAACTGCTTCTAGCAATCCCTGTCTGTCCACATAAATATTTGTTATTAAATTATTCTCAATTGCCAGGTCAAAACCATTTTGTCCCATTGCAAACATTAAACAGATTTCCAGTATTTTAGAGGCTGAAAAGGCATTTTAAATTTAGTTTAGTAAACCATTGTTTACCGATGTGTCACCTGGAAATGTGGTTAGAAGAACTACCACTTGTAAACCGGATAGAGACTACTCAAGCCCTTGAAACTTGAAACATAGGGTAAATGACGGAATAACGTGGTTGGTGAATAAATGACATTCGGTCTGTCCACCAAGATCAGTTTAATGAAGGATTTCCATTGTGTTTTAGGCTTACAGGCACACTCCTGAATGGGCGACGATGATGGTATTCAGTGTGGGGACGGGATGTCAGAGTCTGTTCACTCACTGGTGTCTACATTGCGATAGACCTGGGGTTGGGATTTTCACACTTCCTCTAGGGCACTGCAATGCTGTTGTTTGGATGGCAGTATCTTCCCTTTACAGGAGACAGGTTGAGGAATTTGCCATGAGTCAAACAGACAGTAGATGGTGGGGCAATACACTGTTAGTTATTATTGGAGGTAATTTTTAAAAATTACAAAATAATACATGCTTATTGTAGAAATGTGAGAGAACACAGATTCATGAAAAGAAGGAAATCAAATTTCTTCATCATTTAATTAATCAAGTAGATAACCATGGCTGTGGTTTTACTATTCTAAATCTCTCTGTATACCAATGCATAAATGTATATACCTTTTTACTTATAAAAGTGAGATCGTACTGTCTTGAAATCTGCTTCTTTCTTGGTGGTATGTCATGAACATCTTTTTAAAATTTTTTAATTTCTTTTGTTTTTTTTTTCTTCTCTTTATTCTTATCGTGAACATTTAAAAATCTTCTGCAATATCACTTTCTTGGATACAAAAGCGTACACTTTTTATCTATCATAACATATTTAATACATCCCCTTAACACTGGAAACTTTGGTTGAAGAGTTTGTGATAAACATGATGCATATCCTTTAAGCAAAATCTTTAAACATAACATATATTCCCTTGGTTCACGCTCCTAGGAGTGTAATTGCTAAGTTGAAGGCTATAAACACTTTGAATAGTTTTACTGTATGTAGCCAGATCAGCTCCAGAAATATTATTCTTAAGCCAGTTCACACTCCCACCAGCAGTGCACATACTTCATTTCTCCATACTCTAGTAAAAATACCATTAAATGTATCTACATATGGCAACAATATTGCATTACCAGTGAGGTCAATGTATATTTGAATGTCTTCTTTTTCATAAACTTTGCTGTAAATACTAAATGTTCCAATAAGCGCAAAATAAGGTAAAACTTTGTGATATTGTGCTGTTATTGTATCTCTTCTGAAGGAAGAAGAAAAACATGATCTTCTCTGATAACAAATTACTTATGGAATGAAAAACAAATTAATGGGATGAGGCACCTGGGCCCATTAGGCAAATTTCCATGATGCTTGTCACCATGGTACCCAGGGAGTCGTGCATTTCTGGTCTTCGTTTTAGTACCGCTAACATACGAGCCCCTGGGAGTACCAATGGGCTAGGCACCAATGTACCATGGGCTAGGGATATGGAGAATAATGAATTCTAATTAATCTGACTTGAGTTGTACAGGGCAGACCTCTCCCCTGAATTTGGGGTGATTGTATCCAGCTGTCTGTTGGAGAGTTCCACTTGGATTACCTGTGGTATTTCAAACTCAGCCTGTCCCAAACTGAATCTACCCCCTGCCTCCCAAAACCTTCTCCTCCCTGCATCACTCTCTTCCTCACTTAGCAGCACAACAGTCCATCCAGAGAGTATCCATCCCCAACACTTAACCAAATACCTGTTTTCTCTAATATTCCCCTAACTCAGGTCTTTATAATCTTAATTATTCAATAAATATTTTTGAGCTCTTACTATGTGCTGTAACTTCTTTCTAAGCTTGGTGGTGAGGTGCCACCAAGGGAGACCGGGATTAGAGGAAAATAGAAAAAGCCATGACTTTGGGGGAAGGCACCAAGGAGGTGGGCAGGAGAAACAGACAAGAAGAAAGTAATAAGGAATATGAAATTGAGGTGACTGAGGACTGTTTAGGTTGCCTGCAGAGGGAACACGTAAACTTAGACTTGGAGAAGAGCCAGCCAGTGAGGCTTCTGGAGACAGCATTCCAGACTGGAGGATATGGCAAGGTTAGAGGGCAGAAAACCTGAACAGACTTAAGGAACATTAAGGTGGCCATGTGGGCTGACATGAGGGAGAGGAGCTGGCAGAGTGAAATCACGTTTGGAGGTCAAATAAAGAAGTTTGAATGTTGTAATATTAAATGTGATGGGGAAAATGAACGTTTTTAAGTAGAGAGAAAACAGGATGAGATTTGTTTTTCAGAAAGAACACTACGTCTACTGTAGGAGACTGGATTATGGCGGGGCAACGGTGGAAGCAGGGACACCGGCTGATAGACAATCACAGGAGTTCATCTGAGATGTTATTGTGATTTGCACCAGGGTGATGGCAGTGGAGAGGAAGGGAACTGGATAGAGTCAAGGCATAAATTAAGCCATCCCCTCGCCACACCCTAGCTCAGAGCACATAATTGACCTGCCAAAGTTTGCCATCTTCTCTGTTCAAATTCACTCACCGACACCGCGGCATCCTGGATGCTCAGGGCTGCTCAGCTCCTTCTTAGAACACCTGCGTGCTCCTGCTCCCTCCCAAGAGGGCTGTTTTGTTTCCAAATTTGTGTATATCAGCTGTACTTAGAATTAACTTTAAATAGGTTTATTAATAGTATATGGACAAATGAAATATGAGAACAAATGATCATTCCTAGGCAAAACTAGGTCAGATGATACTTGGTAAAAAATACAGGCAAGATAGCAACACAGGACTGAAAAAAAAAAAAAGCAGCAAAAATTGTGCTTCCTGTCACAGATTCCTTCACGTGTCTCATGCCTTCATCCTACAGAAACCAAAGCTAGGGTTCAGAAAAATGCGTTAGAGGTACGGCTTAGCAAGAGAGAACCAAACTCTCATTAGTGAAACCACACCAAAGCCTTGAATTCCTATTAGAACATTGGTGAATGTACACTTATGTGCATTAAGTTAAAATAATAAAATGTTTAAGGTGTGTATTGTGGTGTGTGTCCCTCTCTGATCTATCACATCAGGTAGGCGGGAGGATATATACAGCGTGCATGAAGTCCTGGGTTCAATCCCCAGAACCTCCTCTAAAAATGAATAAATAAGCCTAATTACCCCCCCCCAACCCTATTATCACATCAGGTAAGTGGGCTTCTGCATTTTGTAGTTATAACTTAACGGACTGGATGAGGGAGAAAAAATCAGAGATAATGTTATTTGTCACTTGCATAGCCGGGAGCTGACTCTTCTGCTGGGTGTGCCCTTCTCTTCCACGTTAAGCAGCAGCTGAAGTGCTAGACTTCGGCTTTTCAGTCTTTGCCCCTCTTCCTGGTCCTCTCCTCCCCATAATTCATCACAGATATCTCTATTACCACATTCACCTCAGTGCTGCACGGTGATATAAAAAATCTTATCACTCTGAACTCCTTCTTGAAGGGGTCATGTGCTCCTCAATAATTTTTCCAACCCAGAGTGGACACATGGTAGATACTCAGTGCTTGTTGAATGAACAAATGAAAGAATAGGCTATTTTTATCTTGTGCACTGAGAAATATCTTTGCAAACATTTAATGATGTCACATTCATTCTATATGGTTATAGACTGAATGTGTTCCCCTTAAATTTCGTATGTTGAAGCCTTAACTCCCGAATGTGGATGTATTTTGAAACGGAATCTGTAAGGAAGTAATTAAGGTTAAATGAGGTCATAAGGGTGGGGCCCTGATGCACCAGGACTAATGTCCTTATGAGACACCAGAGAGCTTGCCCTCCACACAGACATGCACTGAGGAGAGGCCACGTGAACACAGTGAGAAGGCAGCTGTCTGCAATCCCAGGGAGAGTCTTCACCAGATGACAACCCTCTTGGTACCTTGATCTTGGCATCCAGCCTCCAGAATTGTGAGAAAATAAAATTGTCATTTAAATCATCCAGTCTGTGGTATTTTGTTATAGCAGTGTGACCGGACTAATACCTATATAAAGAACAATAGATTTCTCTTTCATATTTGATTTGTCAAAAGGAGCCTCAGAAGTCAGAGTGATCTTTGATATGTCTAATAGTTGCTTCTCTCCCCTTTAGCTTTCAGGAAAAAGATTTTCTCCTTTAATTTTGTCTTTGCTAAAAAAAAACAATATTATCATGGGAAAAAAAGCCTTTTCCCCTCTTAAGCTTACAACCTACAACTCAATTTTAAGACAGCTTTTATCTTGGTACAATTGACAAATAACTCCAGCTTAGGTGGTTTAACAAGTGGCTGCAGTCCCTATGGTTCTCCTCCTCCTCCTCTGTGCTTGTCACGCCTCATGTTTGCAAGATGGTTTTCATAGTATCTCTGGATACCACCTGAGGTCAAAACAAGAGGACGGGGTCCGCAGCATGTTTACCTTCTTACAGGAAAAGCAAGAGAATCCCTGGAAGCTCCTAGTGGACATCCGTTTGTCTCACTGGCCACAAACCTAGCTGAGAGAGGAGCTGAGAAAACAGTATTAAGTTAATCCAATTCCTATTTGGGAGGTGGCAAAGGAGAAGAGGGGTGCAAATGTCTGTGGGGTTTGTCCATGAGTGGTGTTTGTTATGTAGGGACCTGGAAGACTGGACTGGCTGATCAGCTCTTTCTAGAAGAGTCCACTGGTCTTGAGCTTAATCCCCCCAAGGTGGGGTTTGTACTTCACATTGTTGTAGCAAAGGACTTCGGCCACCCCCTGACTAACACTAACACCTCTTTGATTACAGTTAGCTGGGTGGTGATGTCTATGCCTGGTCTTACGAGTGTCTAAAGCACTACATTTCATCTACTGGGTATATGTTGGCTATATTGTTTATTGTTGTTTGTTTTGTGCAGAGGTAGTAGCACCGTTCTACTTTTCTGTCAATGATAAATATAAGAAAGTGGCGAGTAGGGTCTGTTCTAATTTGAGGCTACGGTTAAAACCATAATTTGAGTTGGTTAATACTGTGCTCTGGCCAAGAACCTACCCATAGCTACCAGAAGACGGCGGTTCTAAATTTGCATTCCATGTTCACTGGTTTTACTTAAAGCATCATCTAAAGTAATTGGTATAATTACCGGCCTCACTTAATGGTGCCGTAATTGGGTTTGTACAAGCTATGACGAGTTTAAAAATATCATTCAGAGCTAAGACTTTATCAGAACAAAAATACATCTGTTCCAATAGAAGAACTTAAATAGGGAAGAAAATTGGAGTCAAGAGAAAACAAGATAACTCATAAGGTTCTATACAGTAGAGCTACAGGTGAACTTCAGTTTGGCTTAGAGCTGCCCAGAAAACAAAAGAGACAGTAACGCAGTCTATAAGATAAAAACAAATCAACTGTTTAGGAGAAGCAACAGTTTTACTGGAACTGATATCTAAGAGAACTTTCTCTCATGAGTTCCCACAAAGGGTACACCATGTGACAGAGAAGGCGTCAGCTTTAAAAACACATGTATTGAAAATACAAGTTCTGATGGCTGTTTTTGCTAGTAGAAGCCAACAGCACAGAAGCAAAGTGCAACGCAGTAAAGCTAATTCCACGAGGAATCAGAACGTCGATCAAATGTGTAGCTCTTTGAAAATCTCCTGGAAGATAAAATTTAGATTCCTTTCTTTACTAGCTAGGAATGCAAACTTGTTTTAACGTAATCTAAAACCTCCTCTCTTCCCAGAAAGAAATGAAACTCCATTTTAAAACCAACTAATTATTCTTACACCTAGGGCCACTATTCCCTTCTAAGCTTACATAGAGGTGGAATAGAGTATATAAATGATTTAAATGAGAACTACGGTTTTCTAAATAAATGTGCTTTATTTAAATGGCTAATCTCAATATAGTAGACAGAACACATTTTAAAATGCTAAATTTTATGGCTGTTCTTCTTATACGTGGATTTAAATTTCAAAACATTAAGTTAAAAGATTATCCACAAAAATGTTTTCTGTTTCAGCTATGTTCAAATTTTTTTTATTAATATTGGTTACATTTGAAGTGCGCTGTCACCTATTTACAAAGACTTAAAATGATCAGTTATATAAGGTGCAAACTTAAAAAGAAAATCGCAGACTCATTCCACATCTGTAAATGCAGCAGTTAAGTTTAATTAAATTTTCAATAACTGGAAAGGATAAGAAGAACACAGAAACTGGAGGAGAAAAATGGTATTGAAGATACGAACAACACACATCTACTGCTGTACCGAAAAAATAATTTATTGAATCAGCATAATACTGGGAATAAAATGCATTATAAAAGTAAAAAAAGTAAAACCTAAATATAAATAATAGTGGTTTCCCTAATTAACAACTTTTTCTTCACTCATCCAAAACTTTAAATACAGTCTTCTGAAAGGTCAGAATTTGAAAGTGTACGGTTCACTTTAAAACAGACACATATGTAGCACTGTAATATCTGGAATTTAGCAAAGCTCACCTTGCTTGATTAGACTGAAAGTGATGTTAATTTAAATGATTGTTCTTTTTAAACCTTTTTAAAGCCTAGATAGTATTTTGAAATGAACAAGTAGGCCATTTTGTTATACTCTTTCTGTCTCCCAGGATGGTAAATATATTTCTAATATACTTTGGGGAAAATATTCTGAGACAGAGCATACCCGTGCATTTTGATGCAGACTTGAAAGATTTTTGGTACTTAGGTAAAAAGCAGTCTCCTTCTCAGATCAAAGGTTAACCAGCCATTGTATCTGTTAATCTACATCAGCAGAATTTTAAACAACCACATCGTAATACATACCTCAAGATACTGATACACTTTTATGTAGTGAAGGGAAAAAATGGAGATGGTTATTCTTTTTCCCTAGTAAGTTTCCTTCAGTTTTTGGAAAGCCTATGCGTTCAATATACCAACTGCGATTTCAAAAATGCTAGCATGATTGCAATGCTTATTAACAGCAATACGCAAAGTAGTAGAAATATAATATAAATAAGTAACTTCATACTATAAAAATGAAACAAAGCACACTCCATAACTATATGCAAAGCAGAAATAAATTTTTCATTTAGCAGACTCGCAGACCCTAGGAGACGTCTGTAAAAAGTGAAATAGTGAAGGCACTGCATAATTCTTTTTCCTAATTCCACTTACTAAAGAAATTCACCAATTAAACTTGGCACAAAAGAGTTTAATCACCGTAAAGTGCATCACTTGGCTAAATATATTAAAAAGAAAATCAGCATCAATAATTATAGCGACATTTTCACATACACAGAAACAAAGATAGAATGCCAGGAGTTGACATACAAGCTCTGCAGGACATATGGCTTTTTATCTTTAATTTTTTTGTATTACTGCCTATTTGCTTAGAATCTATATTTTCAACAGAGTATGCCTTGATTAGCAAAAAGAGGTAGTGTCCTGAAAAAGGCAAACCCACTGATTCTACAGATAGAGATTTAAGATAAAGATTATGTGGAAAACAAACAAGTATAACATATAATACACCAGTATACTTATAGTATTTCGATATTATTGAATTAGCTTTTAAAATCAAGGCTATTTTATCACTTTAGCTATATTATTACAGCTCTTTCGAAGAGTTTCCCTTTGGTACTAGAAAGTTTTCTTCTTTCAAATAGTAACATTCCAAATAAGCAACTTTCATTTAGAGATGACAAACATGTTAATATTTTAAACTCAGTTCATCTTTACCACTGATTTAAACCATTAACGAAAATATATCATCATGTCAGAGACACAAAGAAGTATATATCCAACCAGACAGCAACATGCAATTTATGTCCACTTAACTAATAAAATTGGTGATTTTAACACACACACACGCACGTGTGTACACCCACGTTAGTCTGGAGCAATATACTGGCAAAACACCAATATAATTTATGTACATTATTTAAGGGCCTTGATGGCAAAACTCTAACTAGACTTTTCTTTAGTGTATTAAATACAGTCTATCTAAAAGACAATTTAAAGCAACAGTGAATATATTTCTTACCCCAATAACTTAAGAGAAACTTTTCTTTATGTAAACTTTATACATGTGCAATCTTGCTACTTTCTGTAATAGCTTCAGTCTCTTTTCTCTTTTTAAATATTTGCCACTCTACGTTTGCAGAAATGTAAAAATGGGAGGAACTGCTTGTGACGCATTAGTCTTCTTCAGCATTATATGCCACTTCTGCTACTTCTATGTCTGATACAGAATTTTCAGGCTCATGAGAACTTAAGTATTGCTTATTATCAGCTCTGCAAAAAAAAAAAAAAAAAAAAAAGAGAGAAATAGATCAATGAAGAGACTGGCTGCATGCTATTTCACTTCACTAGTAGCTTTAAAATTTTTTACCCCATGTAAAGAATATTTAAATATTGAATGGAAAAATATTTAATAAAAAAGAATATTTAAGTTTTCAATCGGAAATTCATTATGTTAAAGTTGTCGCTGCCAGACTGCACCTTTGGAGATATATTTGCACCTCTTTCAGTTCCCTCAACTGCCATTTTTCAATAAAAATTAAGTTTGCAATGACCTTTTCCAACATAAAACCTCATACTTACAGCTTAACCACTACCACTAAAGTATTAATGGTGACTTTATAATTTATATGTAATAAAAGTTTGGTGTGCTTTCAAATACACTATCTTTTCATCATTCCTATTAGTAGGCAGGGTGCTTGCTATTATAGCGTCCCACTTTTTGCAAGGAAAAGACTGACACTGAGAGAAATTGAAGTAATGTGTCAAGATTACAAAATTAAAAAATTGTAACTGAGTCACAGCTCAGTTAATACAGATGTTATCTTCAAAATAAATAATAAAATTTAGAGCCTGGATGCCAAAGATTCATTTTAGGAACAGCCTAGAATAGCTGTGGTCTCTTTTTGCTCAGCAGACTCATGATACAGTAACACTGCGCTCATAAAAACACACTCTTAGAGTATTAGGACCATTTCCCTCCAGGTATTCACATGATTAGATTATAATAAACCAAACCTATATACCTGGATTCTTCGTCCAAGACATCTTGATCAACCTCAAGTGCAGAGGACTCCACCTTCAGGATCTGTCCACCTCCCGTTCCTGACATGAGCAGTGATTCTTCAGGTTCTAAAGATAACGCCCTAAAAGTAAAGCATAGCCACAAGCTCCTTTTACGAATAATAGGTGTGTATTTATTGCTGTGAATACACGTGGCTTCAGCAGCCTTCAGCTGTTCTTAACATAGTCATGCACCTAATAACCTGCCACCTCTGGGAGTCAGCAGAGAAATCAGTGCTTAAGACTAATTTAAAATGATTCTTAACATCAATTCAAAATGCGCTGACAAGAAGGAAAAACCAGAAATTTCATCTGCAAAAAGTTGTCATAAATGCCTAGAAACAAAGATACCATTTAAATAGGTTAAAATAAATCATATTCGTCTTGTTGAACAGCTAGAGGTTTATTTTCCAGATGTTTCCTGTCCTTCAAATCTTCAGCCTCCTAAATAATCAAAAGCCAGACAATTCCCCCAATCTACAAGGAAGTACTCCAAAAGTCTAAGACTTTTAGAATCAGAAATTTCCTAAATTATATCAACATACAAAGGGCACGTATCCTAGAGCACTGAGCTGAGCTGAGTTAGTCAGACTAAAACCAGCGTCACAGCACACCTGAGTCTGTTTTCCAGCGTGTCTATATGAAGTTGCTTTTCACTGAGCAGTTTCTTCAGTGATTCCAACTCTTTCTGTTTTTCAAGTAGTTCTTTTTGGAAACGGTAGTTTGTCTCTTCTAAAGTTTCACAGAAAGCCTTAAAAACAAACAACAAATAAAAAACACATGCAGAAAAATAATAAAATTCATTAGTTACGCAATACCTTTCTCAAGAGCATCACTGAAGAGTCAGAGAACACAGGTCAACAAAATAATATGAATACAATCCAACGATTTATTCTCTACCCTCATGTTTTTAGGTCTCTGCTGTCTTAGACCCCACCTACTGGGGACTTAGAACGATATTTAGAACTACAAGTCCCCTTTCTTGAGAATTATTAAGTAGTAAGCCAGGTGACTGAAATGAATCTGATCTCTCTCCAGTGTATACTTGGGAAAAAAATGGAAAAAAGATGACTGATAACCACTGTTTTAGTTTCTATTCTTCTTAGTCTGTTTTTGCCCAGTCCTGATAATTAAACTTAAAAAAAATTCAGCTATTGATTCCCTTAGAAGACATTCACTGTGATAATAACTTCCAGCAACATGTGTAATGACCTTATTTTTTAAAAAGCCACTATTAAAAAAATCACTTATACTCAAGACAAACCAATCAGAATGTCAAGACATGAAAAATATAGTTAATAACATTAAAATCGTAATAGAAGGATCAAATAATAGAATAATCCTCTCTGAAAATAATATAATAAACTACAGAACTAATAGTAAGCTAGAGTTACAAAAATTACCCAGAATGAAGCATGCAGAGATGGATAGTATGAAGGAAAGGCTAAGACAGATAGAAAAGGAAAATAACTAAACAAACATTTGTAAACAGAATTCCAAAAAGAGAGAACAGAGAAAATGAGGAGAATCAATAATCAGAAAACAGTCAAGAATTTTCAGAACTGATTCACAACCAATTCAGAACTGACAACTAGCATTTTCAGATCTGGAAAGAATAATGCACCCCAAAGAAGACAAAAAATACCCCCCAGATACAAGACAGTAAAACTGCAAATGCCAAAATCAAAGAGAAGATCTCTAAAACACCAGGAAAATCTCCAGTTTATTATAAAGGGACAATAATGAACTGAGAATACATGTCTCATAGCCACAGTCTATGTCAAAGGCAGTGGAAAATACGTCAAAGTGCTGAGAAAAACAACTATCAAGGTAGAATTCTGACCCAGTTAAATCATATTTCAAGATGAGAGAAAGATTTTTAAAAATTTCAGACATTAAAAGCCTAAACACTGCCAATGATGCACTTTAAGAAGTTAACTAAACCCCAATGGAAAGAGTGAAATAAAAAAATTCATAATGATTAGGAAAGAGAGTGGCAAACATGCAGGTAAATCAAAAGAAGCACTGACTTAATAGAACATAATGGTTAACTTTGGGGTGAGCTGTGAACAACTTGGTTCTAAATTATTTGATGAGAAAAATACATGACCGTTAAATAAAAGACAGTGAACACAGAGCTTAGAAACCAAGAGTAGAGAAAAGAAGGAATGAAAGAAAACTCATTGAACATATAAAAGGCAGGAAAGGAGAAAAAGTACCATTAGAAAAGCAAGATGAATAAAAAGCACAAAATGAAATGGCAGAAATAAATATAAATATATTGGTAATTACTATATCCATAAGAATAAACTCACCAGTTAAAAAATATTTTTCTGATTTTATTTAAAAAAAAATCTACCTCTCTGATGTTAACAAGAAACACACTGAAAATATAAAGGTTAAAAAATACCTCTCAGGCAATAGGAAAATCTGATCCTTCCCCCCAACAAAAGATGCAGTTTTCTTAGTATCAGACTGGATGTATTTCTAGGTGAAAAACATTACTAAGCACAAAAGGAGTCACTATATAATAATAAAAGGAATGATTCACCAGGAATATTTCAACTACAGAATTCCAAGGATAAATTTAATAAATACACAACCATAACCAGTGAATTCAATATACAACTTTTGGTAATCAATGGATTAAACAGAAAAAAAATTAGTAAATATTTAAAAGATTTGAACAATACAATTAACAAGCTTGACCTGATAGACATACACTGAACCCTAAGCACAACAATTTGGAAACATATTCTTTCCAAACATACGTGGGAAATTTAGAAAATTTATCACATACACGCAGATCATAAAGATTACAAACCACTGCCTCAACAGTAACAATCAGTGTCATAGAAAGTATATTCTGTGACAAAAATGCAAGTAGATGAAGAAAGTCAAGAGTATAAGGAAAAAATTTAAAAAGCTTGAAAAATTTAAGAGAGCTCTGAGTTTAGGGGAAAGGAAGGTATTTTTAAAGAACACTATATAAAATATGAATGATAACAAAAATACTATTTATTAAGACTCTTCTTTGGCCTCCCTAGTCCCTGAGACACAATAATATTGAAATTAGGCCAATTAATAACCCGACAATGGCCTCTAAGTGTTCAAGTGAAAGGAAGTGTTGTATGTCTTACTGTAAATCAAAAGCTAGAAATGATTAAGCTGAACGAGGAAGGTATGTCGAAAGTCAAGACAGGCCAAAAGCTAGGCCTCTGTATCAGTTAGCCAAGCTTGAAAACAGGGAAAGTCCGTGCAGGAAGTTTACAGTGCTACTCCAGGGAGCCCGTGAACGTGAGACAGTGAAACAGCCTTACTGCTGACATGGACAGAGTCTGAGTGGGCTGGACAGATCAAACCAGCCACAACACCCCCTGAGCCAAAGCCTAGTCCAGAGCAAGACCCTAACTCTATTCAATTCTATAAAGGCTGAGAGTGGTGAGGGAGCTGCAGAAGAAAAGTCTGGAGCTAGCAGAGGCTGATTCTTGAGGTTTAAGGAAAGAAGCCGTCTCCATAACATAAAAACAAAATGAACCTGATGTAGAAGCCGCAGCAAATTATCCAGAAGATCTAGCTAAGACAATTAATGAAGGTGGTTACATGAAACTACAGACTTGCAGTGAACATGCAACCACTCTGTATCGGAAGAAGATGCCACCCAGGACTCTCATAGACGCAGAAGAGAAGTCAATGGCCGACTTCAAAGCTTCAAAAGACAGGCTGACTCTCCTGTTAGGCGCTAATGCAGCTGGTGACTTTACTGTTGAAGCCAGTGCTCACTTACCCTTTTGAAAATCCTAGGGCCCATCGGAATCATGCTAAGTCTACTCTGCCTGCACTCTGTATATGGAACAAAGCCAGGATGACAGCGCATCTGTTTACAACATGGTTTACTGAATATTTTAAGCTCACCGTTGAGAACTACTGCTCAGAAAAATTCCTTTCAAAATATTATTGCTCATTATCAATACACCTGTTCACCTAAGCACTCTGAGATGGACAAGATTAATGTTGTTTTTGTGCCTAATGAAACAACATCCATTCTGCAGCTCATGGGTCAAAGAATAATTTTGACTTTCCTATTATTTAAGAAATACATTTCATAAGACTATATAGCTGCCATTGATAGTGATTCCTCTGATAGATCTGGGCAAAAGTCAGTTGAAAACTTGGGAAGAATTTACCACTCTGGACACCATTAAGAGCATTCGTGATTCATGGGAAGAGGTCAAAATGTTAACATTCACGAGAGTATGGAAGGAGCTGATTCTAACCTTCATGAATGACTTTGAGGCGTTTAAGACTTCAGTGGAGGTAATTTCTGCAGATGTGGTAGAAACAGCCAGAGAACTAGAATTAGAAGTGAGCTTCAGCATGTGACTGAATTGTTGTAATCTCACCATAAACCTTTAATGGATGAGGAGTTTCTTTTTAAGAATGAACAGAGAAAAGTGGTTTCTTGAGATGGAATCTACTCCTAATGAAGATGCTGAGAAGACTGTAGAAATTATACCAAAGGATTTAGACTATTACATAAACTTAGTTGATACAGCAGTGGCAGGGTTTGAGAGGACTGACTTCAACTGTGGGTTAAAATGCTATCAAACAGCACTGTATGCAACAGAGAAATCATTTGTGGAAGAAGAGTCAGTCAATGCGGCAAACTTCATTGTTGTCTTATTTTAAGACATCACTACAGCTACCCCAGCTTTCAGCAACCAGCATCCTGATCAGCTGGCAGCCATTAACACTGAGCAAGGCTGTCCACCAGCACTAAAGATTAGGACTTGCTAAGGTCTCAGATGATGGTTAGCAACTTTTAGCAATAAAGTGTTTTTTTAATTCAGGGGCGTACATTGTTTTCTAGACATAATGAATGCTATTGTACACTTAACAGACTACAGAATAGTGTGTAAATGTAACCTTTATACGCACTGGGAAACCAAAAAATTTGTGACTTGGTTTATTGGGATATCTATTTTATCACAGCGGTCTGGAACCAAGCCTCCAGTATCTCGGAGGTTTGCCTGTATTCTGAAGTAGACTACTTTAAGATGCATGCTGTAATACCAAGAGCAACCACTAAAAAATAACTAAGAAAAATTAAAAATTTCCTCAGAGGAATCAAAATGGCATATGAAAAATATTTATTTCACACAAGAGTGGGCAGTAAAGGAGGAAAAGGATCAAAACTGATGAGACAGAAAACAAACTGCAGAATGGCAGATATAAAAGGCAGAGAGGTCAGACTGAATAAGACAAAGACCCAATTACATCCTATGTACAAGAGACAGACCTGAGATTGAAAAACACAGGCTGAAAGTCCAAGGATGGAAAACAGAGTAATGGTTAGAGAGCTGTAATAAATAAGACTGCAGTACTGGCATAAGGACAGGTAGTGAGATCAATGAAAGAGAATTAAAAGTCCAGAAGCAAACCCTTTCTTTCATGGTCATTTGACTTTTGATAAAGGTGCCAATACAATCCATATGGGGTGTCAACACAATCAGCTATCTATAGAAACTTAAGATCCTTACCTCACACCTTATAAAAAAATCAGCTCAGGATGGATCATAGACTTAAATGTAAGAGCTAAAACTATAAAACTTTTAGAAAAAAAAATAGGAGAAAATCTTTGTGGCCCTGTGCGGGGCAAAGAGTTCTTATAATATCAAAAGCATAAGCCATAAAAGAAAAGTGATAAAGTGAACTTCATTACAATTAAAAACATTAGCACTTCAAAAGACATCATTAAGAAGATAAAAAGACACATACAGACTATGAGAAATATTTGCAAATCATGTGTTTGATAAAGGACTTATAAACAAAATAAAGAATTCTTACAACTCAGTAAGACAAACAATCCAAATAAAAAAATAGGCAAAAGGCTTAAATAGACAATTCCTCAAAGAAAACATGAATGGCAAAAAAGTACATAAAAAAGTGATTAATGTAAAAATCACTATGGAAATACAAGTTAAAACCATAATGAAATATCACTGCACACATACAAGAATGGCTATAATCCAAAAGACAGAAAATATCAAATGTTTGTGAGGACAGAGAGAAACTGGAACTCTCACACACTACTGGTGGGAATGTAAAATGGAATAGCCACTTTAGAAAACAGCCTGTCTCTTGAAAAAGTTAAACATTATGAAACACTGAGAGACAATGACATGGATGATGCTCAAAAATGTTAAGTGAAAGAAACTACATGCAAAGATTATAAATACTGTATACTATATATTATGCATACTATACACACGAGATTATATATATTGCATATTGATTTTACACTTATAGATACACACACATATGTGCATGCACACACACAGTATGATTATATTTTATGAAATATCCAGAAAAGGCATATTTTCAGAGGCTGAGAGCAAGTCAATAGCTGTCTGGGGCTGTGAGTGTGGAATGACTGCAAACGGCTTGAAGAATTTTTTCTGAACTAATGGGAATTTCTAACACTGGATTATGGTGATGGTGGCACAACTCCACACATTTACTAGAAGTTACTAAATTTGTACATATAGAATGAAATAGCAAATGGTAAATTTTATGGATGAAAAACTGACTTCAATAAAGCTGTTTTAAAAAAGCTATGGCATTCACTCTAAAACAACTGACTCAGTTTAACTGAAAACATTACAAACCTACCAATTAAATCTGTTTCATTTAAACACAATTAAACATTTGAGGGAAAAACTTGCATAAAATCCTAGCTAATCTATTATTACCAAATCTGTGAATCTAGCCAATTGCTTCAAGAAATAGGCCACTTTAACACGTCAATTAGTGTAATCTGAGTATCATCAAGCTTGAACTGAACTGTTTATAAGACAATGACTTCTACCTCTGAGGATTCTTTTTTTTAGATTTGATTTTAACTGTAGGTTCTTTACTTTGATACTTAAATGGAAGAAAATTCAGAATGCAAATAGTACTTTTAAATGTAAAATAAATTTCCAAATAATTTATCTTTTCTGAAACAGTAAAAATAAAGAGAATAAATGTAGGATTTAATTTTAGAGCTTCATTGACTTTATGGCATGTACAAATTTTTATTTTTTCACTGAATTAGATTCATGTGTTTCAATGAAAGAAAGCTTTCACTCAAACATTAAAAGCTTTCTGTGCAAAACTACCATGGTCTAAAATTATAATTTTGCTGTTTGCTATTGCATTCAAGAAACAATGCAGTTATTGTACTGTATTATTTGTTCCTCTTTTCATGTGATATATAATACAGCACTTACCCTGCTTTCTTCTAGGCTATCAAATGGACCTGGTGGATCATCCAGACAAAGAAATTCTCTCACTGCAAGGCTTTCAAAGGAAAAAAAAAAAAAAATTAGCTGGGGTACAAATAAGTTAACAAGAGATAGCAGAAAGCAAAAGTCACTCTGAAGCAATAGTGTTTGAAGCAAGTTGGTTCTGCTGATAAAGGAAAATAAGCAAGATGGGTTATGTGTTTTCACACACGTAACCAAATACAAATATTAAATCTATGGAAGAGACAAAGATGTTAGGTTATTTCTAAGATCTTATAAACATAAATAGAGAGTGTGAATTTATGTTACAAAGGAGCTATACAACATAAAACATACTTCAGAAAAATGGTACAGGAGACCAACCTAAGTGGGAAACAGACAGTATTACTTTCAAAGAAATACTAATTTGAACTAGTCTAAAAAAGTCATCATCTTGTTATGAAGAAACACAATTTCTAACTTATACTCCATTTGTTTCTTCTTCAGGAGATAATTCTGAAATAACTGAAAAGTATTTACTATGAAATAAGTTAAAGATTTTTTCTTGCAATCATGTTTATTATGTTAATTTAAATATTTTCCCTAGAGAGTTCAAGAGAAAGAATTCTGACCATCCCATTTCTGAATTACTATAAATTTCAGAATAATGAATATGGTATTGTTATATTTATACTTTTCAATGATCACCCGAACTTCCTTCCTTGTTACAAAATACTCCCTTTCTTAAAAAGTAGTTTTGGATTGAGAGACAACTCTGTGTGTATGTTAAAGCACAAATGTGATGCATAAAGGATGATGATGACAGGGGATGGTCATAAAGAGATCAACAGGATTTTTAGTAAAATCTTTCCAAGGAGAAAAAACAACATGAGTCAGTATAGGAAAGTGTTAAGAAAGGAATTCAGAAGATCCCATAGATAGAAAAAAGGAAAACAAATTTCTAGGCTATAAAGTCTTGATAACACAGATAATAAAAAACACATTCAGGGAAACAGAAAAAACTCAAGTATTCACAATTATGAAATAATAGAGATGGAAGGGATATTAAAGAAGATCTAGTTGAACTACCCATAGTGTGCTGTTTATTTCTTTTTTATGTTCAGCCAAGAATATATCTAAGTACTTCCAGAAATAGAGAATATTTCACCTCTTAAAACAAACCATCCTATATTTGAATAATACTGAAAATTAGAGAATGATTTCTTCACTGAGCTGGAATTTTTTTCCCAGAAGCTTCTATTCATGAGTCTTAGTTCCACTTTTTGAGGTTATTCAAGGTAAGTCTAAGTCCTCTTTCACACGATAACCCTAAAATATGTCAAGAATGTTTTATTTACTCTAACCATATACCTCCAAGAAGCAATACTAATACACTAACATTTCCTTTTCTTTTTTCATGTAACATAATTTATTGAGTACGTAAAGCCTACATGGTCTACTGCATTCATGGAGCCAACATTTTCCCCCAGGTTTACTGAAATACAATTGACAATCAAAAACTGTATATACTTAAGGTATACAGCTTGATTCGGTATTTTGTGTATACATTGTGCCATATGAATTACAATCAAGCTAATCATCATATCTATCACCTCAGATAGTTACTGTTTCTAACATTTTCGAAGTACACTGCACACCCCGGGCTTTCCCATATCTTATTTTATTCAATTTCCACAACAATCACGTGAGGTCAGGATAGGCATTATATCTCCATTTTCACAAACGATGATAAAGCTCAGAGAGGTAAAATGACCCACCCAAGGTCGTAAGTACAAGTGGCAGAGCTAGACCTTAACTGACTTCTGGGTGTGAATATGTGCCTTTTGCTACTTTTAAACTCTTTTCTCTTTATGTTTTGGTTCACTCGGTTTTTTAATTTTTTTTAATTTTATTTTTTTAAACGGAAGTTTGGGGACTGAACCCAGGACCTCCTGCATGCTGAGCGTGCGCTCTACCACTGAGCTATACCCACGCTCCCGTTTTGATTCTCTTGGATTCCTTCCCCTTGCTGATCACGTCTTTCTGACCACATTCAACTTCTCTGTATCTGCTTTAATCAAGGTCTGTAGAATACTGCAGTTAATCTCATAGTCCAAAAAAGAACAGGACCATTACACATCCTTTTGGTTTAGATATTGTACTTTCTATCTACCCATTATTTATATTGCAAAACCAACTAGGCAGGAATGAGTCACAGGAAACGAATTAATTGATCTTGGGGTTCAGAGGACAAAAGTTTGGATGAAACCCTGAGAGAATAACTCTTAAGATTGAAAACGAAAAGTGCTAAGAAGCTTATAAAAGTGTTTTAAAATACTTTCAGTGTATGACAACCTCATGTGTGAATTATTTTCTCACAGGTTTATACCCAGATTTCCTCATTCTTTGGCAATATTTTTAAGTTCACAATTACTCTAATTATTGGAACGCTACTGCTGAGAAAGAAAGAGGGTAAAGAGATATATGTGTCTCTTTTTATACCTTTTTATACCTATCTGACTAAGAGAAAATCCCATAATCTGGAATTGAAAGGTAAGGGAAAAGTCTCTTTCTGTTCTCTTTTTTATGTAGAGTAACTTGTTCACATTTTGGGGGAAACTCCATTTTAAAATTGTGATCAGTTGTTGGCTTGACTTGACTGAAGGTAAGGAGACCAAAGATAGAATCCTTCAGTATTGCTTTATCAGAGCAAATCTGCCCTGTAACTTAAACTCTTCGAGTCTCTTGAAGAAGTTTCCTTTAAAAAGCATTTTACTGTAATTTTCAAACTTCTTAAAGAACTATTTCATCCAGTGAATCTTCACCTTCTATTTCATTATACCCTCCTTTTTTTCTTTCATAGACATTTGTCTACATTTCACAATTTTTAAAAAGACCAGTAATTTAACAGCTAAATGTTAACATCTTATCTCAAACTTTATATCAGCCCCTCTCCTAAAACTAATGTCTACACGTCATTAAAAGGTCAATAAAGAACTAAGTAAAAAAGGTACTAAAAATACTAGATATGAATTCTGTCAAAACCAAATTAAGCACAAAAGGTCATCGCGTGACAATGTTACTGAGGGATTTCAGATAGAAATGTTTTATCAGTTACTATTTCAGAATACTGGTAGTATTCTCTACCAATAGAAAGAAAGTAACAAAAAATTGACATTAAATACAACCCTGAGGATAAGGACTCAGGGATCAAAGTTGGTGACAGTGAGGGTCACAGGGCAGATGGGTTGGTGGGTGTGAGGCTGAAGGGCTCACATGTACTTTCCTGCGGTGGATGTGAAGGCCTGGCGCTGGGGCCTAGCTTACACCCTGATTACCTTTTGCCTGGTTACTTTTAGCCCACATGTGTCCCTATATTTAGTTTTTATCCCTTCTAATACAGAATATATCAAAAACAAACGTTTTATGTCAAGCTAAAAGCCATCTATGCCTCCTCTAGCAAGAGGGAACAAAGCCAGGGTCTTGGTGTTGGCATAAAGGACCTGCGTACATTCAAGTTTAACTGCTTTTCCCATTTGACACTTCAGAAGTGGTACACCCTCCTCCCGTCTACCATGCTGTTTCACGCCTCCACGCCTCTGCTCATGCTCGCTGCTATCATCCCAGCCCATCCTCACTGCCCTCACCTGGCTAACTCACACTCTTTCTTCATGACTCAGCTCATCTATTGTCTCCTCATGGAATTTTCTCCGATAAAATCGCTTTCCACTACACTCTCCTAGGTTCAGTATTGTTACATGTGTTACCATACCACCATAAAGAGAGCCCTTTCACAGGACTTACTTATTACACTGGATTATTTGTCTTGTCTGTTTACCTAGAAGTCTGCAGATGACAAGTTCCAGGACTGTACAGAATCAGAATCAACCATCACAACATGGAATAAGCATTCAGTAAATAATGAACTTATTTGTAAAAGGTATGCAATTAAAAAATTAATGAAACTACTAAGAGCATCAGAACAAATGTCTATCCACTCCTGTAGGTAAACAATATAGTACAACTCTCAAATTTAAGACGGATTTTAGTTTTCAATAGATACTCCTACTTCCACAAGAAAGTAAGCTGAGACCAGCAACAAGAAGACCAAAAGCCTTAGGAGTTAAAAGAAGGTTAGAATCGGGCTGTTTCTGATAGTATGACTTCAAGTTTCATAAAGAAGCACAACAAAAAGAATAGGATATGAGAAACTTAGAGCTGAAAGGGGATTTTGAGAGACCATTTAGCCCAATGGTCTGATTTTCTAATTGGAGACACTGATTAAGATCAGTTAAGTAATTGCCTAAAATTATTTCACTAAGTCCAGAAAACTGAATTTTGCAGAAGGTTTCTGAGACCCAATTTAATTAGGTAAGAGTTTATGGGTATATGTATATAAAATATTTGGCTTTATTACATTTTAAAAAAACTATCCATAATTGAATGTCTACCAAACTGACATGTTGTGGTAAAAATCATCCAGCCAACCAACCTTAGCAATAATGTGTTCATTCTCGTGAGCTGGCGTTATATAAGATATTAGATTTATAACTAAGTCCTGCTAACCCAACCTCTCTTATAACATCGTCACATTTAAAAACAACTTACGCGCATTAATAAAATTTCCTGTGAGAAGATGTGAAAGTGTATAAAAAACAGTTTAAGTATTCTTATTGAAAAACTATAGATTTATTGAATTTTACAACTAAAAGAGACCTAAGGGCATCTAATCCAACATATCCCGTGTAATAATTCCCTCTTTAATACCACTGATAGTTATCTAGGCTAGTCTCTTCAAACACTTAAGGTAAACTTACTTTCTCAAAAGGCAGAACATTTTTATACATGACAGCTTGAATGGATAAGCAACTCTTTTTTATCTGAGCTAACAGAGGCTTCCTCTGACTCTGTTATTCCTAGTTCTACATGCTAGTCTTGCTATTCAAAACGAGGTCCTTAGGCCAGCAGTGTCAGCCCCTAGAAACCTGTTAGAAATGCAGATCTTCACTTCAGACCTTGCTAATTCAGGATCTGTATTTGAACAAGATGTACAATACAGTTGGAGAGGCACTGCTTTAAAGATAAATATCATTTGATTAATCCTTTTCCCCGGAACAGTCTCTCAAATATGTGAAGATGGTGATCATCTCTCTCAAAGAACTTTTTCTTTTCAAAGGGTAAATATTCTCATTTCTTTCAACTGTTTCCTCATGTAAGTATCTGAATTATTTGAATACTGTTTTTATTTATTTTTTAACCATAAACTGCTGTTAATTCAGATCCACCTGAACTGCCTTTTCTTTTAATAGATGAAGAATTTAAGACACTGAAATTTGGCACTGAAGCCCTTATAGATGAATGGTGATATCAGGAAAAACATGATTTTAACGCCTGTTATTTTAAGGAATTAAATAGGCAGAGAAATTTGGTAAATCAGGATATATGCGTAGTAATCCTGAAAACAGAGAACAGTAAAATATTTGCTGTGCTGAGTAAATGATGTAATTATTTCAAAGTAGCCCAAGCCAGAATAAAACAATAGCTGTATTTTAACTGTAACAGATTGCACAATATACCACCTTCCCCCTCCACCCATCATTACACGTCCTTCACCTTGACAAGCTGAGTTGTATGCTGTTTCGGGTCTAGGGCTGTGCCTACTTGCTTCTGCATTTGTATATAATATTCTTTCTTGTTTGGAAAGTCCTTCCTTACTTCTCTTTCTTGGTTCAAATATCATTAATTCTTTAAAATCAAGCTCAAATGTTACCCTCTAGGAAGCCTCCTCTAATTCTCTCAGTCAAAAGTTCTCTCTCTCTTCCTCTTTTAAAAGAGATCTAGCTCTGTCCATTATAGTTTTGGGTGTGTCTTCCTCCTATTCAGTTTTCTTGAATAAAGGGTTAGTACCTAATGCACCTTTGTGTATTAATACTGTATTGTGCTGTAATACTTCATATACAGTAAAACCTAAATAAATATTCAACAAACAAACAAAACCAATAATAAATCCTTTTATTATGAAAATACTAACATTTTAACCTGTTTTCTTACTTTGTATTCTCTAAATGCATCTGAAAGTAATACTCTCTTAAAACACTTAAACCAACAATCCTTAATAACCCTTGGGTTCTCATTTCTTTCACTTCTGCTTTGTTACAGTTAGAGAAGTTGTAGTAATAAGTTCTGCCAGTTGTGTAATGGCATGCTCTTAGTCAACATGAAGGTTATGAAGAAACTGCGTTGTGAGGTGCTAAGGAATCAAAAAGGAAAGTGAAAGAACTGTATAAAGAATTAACATTAAATCATTACTTGGCCATATAAAGACAGTAATTTTCTACACTGCCATTCCAACTATCAGGATGCTGACAAGTATGCCAACAGACAATGTAAACTAACTGATATTTTAAATAGTGATTCTTAAATATGTAGTTTCATGTTTTTATAAAGAAGTGTTGGGATTTTTATCTTTTCTCCTTTTCTCCCTTAGGAGACGTTCATAAATGGATGTTTGGCAACCGCAGATTTTCTAGATATTTACAAATTATTTGTTCTGACTTGTATTCACCCTCCTACTCATAACCTTAATCTAGCCTTCAGGGTTCTCAAATCCCACTTGCTACTTCGGTATTGCCTGATTCACTGCAAACAGGACTGGTCTTTCCTTTCTCTAAATTCTTGCTACTTTCATAATCTGTATCATACCAGGTAGCATTTTAAAAATTCCCTTATTTTGTTCAAACAGAAGCCTAATTTCTTCAAATGAATTTTAAGATAAGCCAGTATACCCTAAGCTTCTTTTATACCCTTTTTGGTATGACACAGGGCACACACTTAAGGTACAGATTAATAACTCTTCCCTCCCTCAACTTACATTTTAAACAATAATTTATTAAGAAATGCTTAAATTGTGAAATAAAAAATGCTGCTCATCACCCACAAAAATGATAGTGAGTACCCTAGAATAAATAAGGCATAAACACTTCAGACTTCCATTTAAGTTATCTTACTGCATTTCTTAAATGTCTGAGATATGATATGACAAAAAGAAGCAGGCAAGTAAATGTGAGGAACATAGATGCTTTCGTGCAAGACATTTTAGAATCTTTAGCAGAACGTCAAATGAAACTTTTCCCTAACTTATCTGACCAAGAAACCTTTCCTTCCCTGAAACACCTATTTATGAATTGAGCAAGACCACTATCGCTGTTCTAAGGAATACAGCTTTAGAAACAGGGTCTTGATTGTTTACCACACAGAGCTCTACTATCAATAATTAAAAAAAGATACATTCCAACCAAGATACACTTTTACTTTAAAAAAAATCAAGAAGTCACAAGAGGAGTTTATCAACATGGTTCTTATCATTTAATATTTCGTTAGATCAAAAATTTATAGAATAAATTTGACTTTAATTCATCATATTTTCATTCAGAGACACAAAGGTATAGCGAATAAAGAACAAGAGACTAAGAAAAAATGGCGGAAAAAGTGATGGTGGCTTTCTTATCTGTTTTCCATCCTTATGTGAAAAACTGCTAAAGACAGTTACAGACATAGGTCTCCATACAACACACTCTTGCTGCACTGCATATGCTCCCTAATTTTTTCAAAATGGTTCTAATTTATCTGATAATGTAAGTTCCAAAATTAGATACCTAGATGATATTAAATCATACAGCAATTTTATTGTGTGTGTGTGTGTGTATATATATATTCAGATACAAAAAACCCACACAGATCCATTCTCTCCCTTTTTAATGGTTTCCAGGATTTTCATTTTATCTTCTATATAAATTAACCTGACTTCATAGTTTATATATTTTTGCATTACTTTGGAGAAATATAAAATATCAGCCTCAAAATTATATAGGGTCATATTAACCAAAAACCTACCTTTGCGTTTAAATTGTTACTAACATACTACAATCAAGTTTATGACTAGGTGATATGAATATATGGCACACTGAATTTTCAACTTTGCTCAATTTTTGGAGTTGTTAATATAAATTAAACACCAAATGAAGTCCTTACTGAAAAAAAAAGCAAGAAAATTACAGTTAGTGCTTTATTAAAAGAGGATAAGTACTTATGCACCTACCCTATATTTTTGTGGTTGAATAAATATGGTCCTAGATCTATTCTTTAGTTTAAACCAGTTATTGGAATGCATTTATAACCTCTTATTTCAATTTGTTACATACCAGTTAGCAATGTCCTTGTGAGCTACTAAGTTTTGAAGAAATGCTTGTAATCCTAATTGTCTATCTTCTAAAAAATCCGCATTGTAATTATCTTTAAACCAGCGTTTTGGTGGAAGTGCTAATCGAAAGCCTGGAAACATCTCTTTTAACTGAAAAAGAAGAAAAGAGAAAAATGCAATGTTCAACTCTATTATACCAATTCTACAAAACCTTTCCTGTTGATTATGTGAACCTATCCACAAAACAAGCTTACAATGAAAGAATTAAATTCAGCTAAGCTTTCTATGCCTTGTTTTACTTCTTGATTTTTACCAGTTGTGTTTGCATAGGAGTTAGTTGTTCCACACCCTTGCTAACACTCGGCATTGTCCATCTTTTTAACGGCCCTTCTAGTGGGTGTAGTAGTGTTTCACTGTGGCTTAAATTTGCATTTATTCATTGACAAATGGTGTTAAATATTTTTTCATGAGCTTGGATCTGCATATCTCCTTTGGTAAATTGTCTATTCAAATCTTCTGAATCTTCCTCTTAAAAAAAAATTTGGGTTATCTGTCTTTTTATTAAGTTGCCAGAGTTCTTTATATATTCTAGATACAAGGCCTCTGTCAGGTATACGTATGACAATATATTCTCCTAGACTGTGGCCTGACTTTTCATTTTACAGTCTTAACAGAGAATTTTTAAAAAGTCTTAATGTTATCTAATTCATCCATTTGTTTTCCTTTTATGGGTTATGTTTTTTTTAGATACTATCTAAGAAATCTTTGCTCACTTCAAGGCTGCAAAAATTTTCTTCTATATGTTTTTCTGGATGTTTATCGTTTTAGCTTTTACATTTTGGCTTATGATCCACTTTGCATATTTGGCTCAAATTTTACTTTCTTAGGGAGGACTTTCCCACCTTCTAAGCTAGGTTAGATTTCCCCTTATATACTCTGATCAAGTGACTATAACCGGATAACAAGTTACCTCAAAACTCAGTGGAATAAAATAACCATTTATGAGGCCATGGACTGTGCAGGCTGGTAATTCACACAGGGCACAGTGAAGACGGCTTATCTCTGTCCCACAATGAATTAGAACCTCAGCTGGAAGACCTGAAGCTGGGAGCTGGCATCACCTGAAGTTCACTCCCACATATTCAGTGATGCTGCTGGTTGTCAGCTGAGACCTCAGCTGGGGCTGTTAGCCACAAGTCTAACATGACCTCTCCATGTATCTTGGACTTTCTCACAACATAGAAGCTGGGTTTCAAAGGGAAGCATCCCAAGAAAGCAAGCTAGGATGAAGCTGTATACTCTTACGATTTAGCCTTGTCACACAGCATCTATTAGAGGACAGTTCCACTGTCCTCTGTTGTTTAGAGTAGTAACAAGCTCACCCAGGTTCAAGGGGGAGGGGAACAGATTCTACGTCTTGCTGGTTAGTGGCAAGATTCTGGAGGAAGAGCATATAGGACTGAGAATATCACTGCAGACACTTTTAGAAAAGACAATTTGCCACACATTCTCATATCATTATTTTTTAAATGACATTTATCATGATGTAAATAATGCTTATTTAATTTTGGACTCTCCTACCAAACCAATCATTCTCAACCTTGGCTGCACACTAGAAACACCCAAGGAACTCTGAGTAAGAACACACAGTATAAAGACTTGTGAGGGCTCAATTGGGGAACAGCCCTCTCTTTTCTGAGGATGATTAATCATGACCTTATATTAATGACTGTGTCCTACCTCTGACATATCTGGATTTAATTAGTTGGGGTATGGACTGGCATAGTAATTTTAAAAAGTTTTCCAGAGAAGTCCAAAGTACAGCTCAGGTCGAGCACCATTTTACTACACTGCAACGATTACGTCTTAATCATAGTTGCAATCAATGTCTAGCATAATGCCTGCTACATTACCAACAGTCCACAATCTATGTCCAATAAATGGATGAATGAAATGAAACCATGTACATTCACATTTCTATACTTAAATATAAGACAACATATCACAAGGTAAGAAAAAAGACTAGCAAAAGAGAAAAACTGACAAGATGAAATGTTAAGCAAAGACATAAAATATAACATTCTGTCTATATTTCTAAACTGAAAACTCTGATTTCAAGACATAGCTAGGTATTTTCAGTCTTGGGAGTCTTTTGTTGTTTACTATGTTTGCAATGAAAATAATAAAAGCCAGGAGAAGGAAATAAAAAGTTTTTTTAAAATTAATTTTAACCTTTAAAATTTAAATGTTACCTATGTTCACAAGCATGGTCAGATTTTTTTCTTTCCCCCGTTAAAAAAAAAAAACAAAAAAAAACAAAACAAAAAACAGATGGAGTTGTTCCACAACTGAGCTCTTACAAAGTCTTTCTATTATGGGCACTTAACTCAGTAATTTTACTTTGAACAAAGTACAACCTGGGGACTATACATTAGCTTAAAATAACTTTAATAAATGCTGGGTTTTATGTTTCACTAAATTAAACAATAGATTTTCTGGGAAAATGACGTAAGAGGCATTTGATGTTTCTTTAAACAAGACTTTAAAAAAATAATGCACATGTTTTTGGGATTAAGATGAAGAACTGAGCCCACTCATCTAATTCTGTCTTCTGCAGCCCCACTAAAACTACAGTGAACAGAAACAAAAACAACAATGACAAAAAAAAACATACTGGAAACTAAAACCTGGAGAGGAGAGTGGTAACTGACTCAGGAGAGCCAAGAAAACCTGAAATGTATGAAAATCTGCACCAAGTTGATATGTACAGAGACCTCGAATTGCTCATGAACTGGCAACACAAAGCAGGAGATTGGAAAATACTTCTCTGGAGAGTTTGATCAACCCAAGAGGAATGACCTACAGATCCTGACATCAGAAGTTCTCTAACAACCCTCCCCATTCTACAGCGAATCTTCAAGTCAACGTAAGCCTCATTCGTGGAGTAAGAGATTCCAATCAGCTTTTAGTGCCCAACTTTTAATCATGACCAGACAACCAAGAATTACTACACACTATTACTCAACATGGAAGACAAAGATAAACAGATAACGGTAACTCACAGAACACAGCCAACACTAGGAGAAAAAAAACCATAAAAGAATAAAAAATCATATAAAAACTGCTAATACATTCAGTGAATTAAGATACTATATTCAAGAAATAAAAATAAGACGACAAAAAAAGAGACATCCAGAGGATAAAAAGCTGCTCTTAGAAAGAAATAAGGGAGTCTCCAGCAAAACAGGAAAAAAGAAAAAGAGAGGGAAAAAAGAAAGAGGAGGAGAAGATAAGGAACCAGCCCAAAGGTCTATTTTACAAGAGAGGTTACAGAAAAAGAAAACTGAGAATACAGAAAGGAGGAATTCATTAATAAAGCAATTCAAAAACACTTCTCTGATCTGAAGTTGCTGACACGATGTCCAAGATAATGAAAGAAAAGAAACCTACAAAACGGCGTTGTGAAATATCAGATTACTTATACAGAGAACATGCAACAGACTGCCAAAGAAGGAAAAAATAGGGGATGAATGATCAAGACAAAGAACAGCTCTGGACTTCCCAACAGCAACGCTTGACACTAAAAGCAAGATGACAATAGCTTAATGTCTTGAAAACTTTGAAGAAAGGTATTTCCAATCTAGAATTCTATACTGAGCCCGAATTTCAATCAAATATGAAGACAGAATGAGAATATTTTTAGACATGTGGGGTCCGAAAGAGATTGCCTCCCATAATTTTCCTCAAGAAGCTACTAGGGGAGGAGTTCTACTAAAAGGAAAGAGTAACTCAAGTAAGAAGATGTGAGATAAAGGACACAAGACCCACCAAAGGAGAAAAGTGAAAAAAAATCCCCAGAAAGACAGTGAGAAGCAATCTTAGGATGCTACTTAAGAACTACATGCTGTCAGTCAGTTCGGGACAGCTCAGGACAGTGTGACCCAAAAGACAGACTTGTTGAGGATTATACCACTGAATGTCTCTGTAATGGGAAGATCAGCCTAGATTTTCATATGAACTGGGCTTGTCTTGACAGTGAGCTGGTTATGGTTCTGCTCCTACCCTATGTTCTTCCGCTTGTAATCAACTGAGAAAAATCATTTTACCTCACAGAAATATTCAGCTTTGACCTACTTCTGTGACCTGGAAGTGGAAAATAGTGAGCTTTTAAGCAGAATAGATAGAAAACCCCATTTCTCATGGCCATATTTCTGCAAATCATTCATCACCAGTCTGCCTTACAAGCCTGCCAGATGCCTCAACCCTGAAAAGCCTTATATGTTCCAGATTTGCTATGACTTTGCCCTCTGACTTTCTCGGAAGAAGCTCTTAAAAACTCTTAGAGAAGCTGAAGCCAGATTACAACCCAGGAGATTAAAAAAAAGAGGAAGAAAAAAAAAATAAGTGTTCTATAGAAAATTTTCTGTTTCTAACCAGTGTTATGTTAAATAATTTTCATTTTGTCGATTGACTATTTTTTCCTCACTACTAGAGACAAGAGGGAAATGTAAGCTCCTCAACGTTAGAATCAGATCTATGCAGTTTCTATACAATACCAAATTCCCAGTGCTGAACTCAAACTACTCATTTCGTAAATACTTCAAGGTTGGTTTCAGAAAATGAAAGATCCTAAGATTTTACTTTATTTTTAACAATTATAAAAATAATAACTACCATTTAAACTCTGTGGCTGCTGGTGTTTTACACACATTTTTGATTCTTGCCAGTAAAAGCAGGGGTTTGCTGCTGTGATGGGTAGAGCTCTTTCTGGTACCTAGAAGACTGACACAGACACTTATTAATTTTAAGTGCCCAACTTGGAGTATCAAAGAGATAGTTACCAGATTTTAATTAAACTCCTACTAACATCTTTCTTCAAAAGCTTAAGAGCTATCTAAATCTCAGCTTACCTAAGATAAGAAACATTTTAGCAATCAAGATGAATCTAGAGAGATAAAGGGAAGTCAACACTAAATAACAGTTGAGTCCTGAAAGAAAAATAAGAAGTCATAAGGGATTAAATAGCTCTAAATCGAAACTGCTAGAGATTAGTCTAAATGAACAAAAATTACAACAATTTTCATAAAAAAGCTAACAATACCCACTTAAGTATCTGGTAACTTCATGAATTACTTTGATCTTCTTGTTCAATGCTTAAAAAAATGAAGAGATGTAAAGAATTACAGGTTTTTAGTCATCAGTTTAAAATAACAACTCAGGAATGTAAACAAAATTTATAAATATTGGTAGAAATACATTAGAAATAATACTTTAAGTATTTTGGAACTGTAAAAAGTCATCTTAACAATACATTAGTTAAGGACAAAATAGTTTAGCATGTTATATTTTACCTTTTCATTTAAACTGAGGTTTTCAGAATGGCAGGAATTTTTGGCAGACAGGCAGTTGCAAAGTCACATAATGAGGTTTCCCACCACCAAACATTTTAAGACTATACCAACTTGAGAAGTTTTGATAAATTCCAGAAGAAGAAGGGGGAAAGGTGGAGAATGGGAGAGGATGGGACCAGTAGAGTTTCCTCTACCAAACATCTGTCACAATTAGGTAGCAATTTCTGGTTCAAGGTCATCTTACTTGGCCTCTCAGAAGCATCACAAACCACCTGCTTCTTTTGGAGAAATGGTCTTTCTCTTGGCTTCTTAAATACCAACTGCCTCACCTGATTTCCCTCCAGCTCTGTGAACACCTCAGTTGCTGTTTTATTCTTACTGCAATTTACTCAGTCAATTCCCTATTGTTGGAAATTTAGCTTAGTTCTCATTTTTAACTATTAAAAACAAAATGTGGATGAAAACAGTAAGTAAAATGCCATGTTAAGTATCCTTAGGGCTAAATCTTGCCCATATCCATAATTTCTTATATAGGAGAAATCCCAGAAATGTGATTACTGTGTCAAAATTATGCACAGCTTTAGAGTGTCCTCCAGGAAGACTGATTTTCCAACAATGGATAATACCATTTAAAGCCTATCAAAGTGGTTTCTTAATTTTCTTTTCCTGGCATATTTGTCATATTAAATGTTCTCCAAATTTATTGGTCGTTTATATTTCTTCTGTGGATTACCTTGCTCATATCATTTGCTAAAGTTTCTACTTTCTGGTTTACTTTTTTTGTTAGTTGTTTTTAAGGGTTCTAAATGTATTGAGGTTTATTATTATCCTCTCTGTTTCACATGTGCAGTGGGCAGAATCTAGATGGCCCTATGACCTTTGCCCATGGTGCTGCCTTGTGATTTTTGTCATGTTACACAGCAAAAGGGATTCTGTAAGATGCAATCAGAGTTACTGTTCAGTTGACCTTAAGATAGGAAGATTATCTAGGGGAGCCTAATCTTATCATATGAGCCCCACAAAGGTAGAGCTTTCTTCCTGGCTGGTGACAGAAGAGGAAGTCAAAGCACAGGAGATATTCAAAGCACAAGAAGGACTTGACCTGCTGTTGCTGACTTTGAAGACGGAAGGGTCCTGTGCAAGGGCGGGAGAGTGGTCTCCATGAGCTAAGAACAACTTGTGGCTGAGGACCAGCAAGGAAACAGGGACCTTGGTCTCACAACCACAAGAAACCAAACTCTGCCAACAACCTGAATGATACTGGAAGCTGATTTTTTCCCAGAGCCTCCAAATTAAGAGGCCAGCCAAGATAATACTTTGATTTTGACCTTGTTTGACCCTAAGCAGCAAACTCAGCCAAGCAGTCCAAATCTAGAGATAAGGTGTGTTTTAAGCCACAAGCATGTAATAATTTGCAATAGAAAACTAACACAATATGCTAATTTTTTCTTGTTCTTTCTTTGTAGGCATATGATTTAGGAGGTCATATTATACATAAATATCTTTTCAAACTCACAGATTATAGAAAAATCACTTATTTATATTTCTGCTAGCAATTTCAAGGTTTTCAAACTTTTATACTAAAAGTGCTTGCTTGTTTCCAAAAAAAAAAGGAAGTTACATATAGAGATGAGACTTTGGCCTATTAAAATTAATTTTCTTAGGAAATTTCAAAGATTTGACTTCACTCAAATAATTGTAACAAGGGAGAAAAAACACAACTGTAACAGCATAACTGTCAGGAATGGATAATAATTCAAAATTATTATCAGTTTTAGATTTATTAAAGTACTTACTTTGTCATTAAGCCTAGAGAAGTCAGTGTATCTTCTAAAAACTACCCAGCTTTCTTCTGGGGTCTTCTTTACTAGTATTTTATATACCTATGTAGAAAGAGACAATGAGAGAGAATAAAAACATATATATGTAAAAATAATTAAAAATTCAAACCAAATAATTTAAAAACTTTTACTTGACAACTCAGATCATAAGCAATTATGTAAAAAATATCAAAAATTATTTAAACCATCAAATGTACAAATAATTGATGTAGGCACCAAAAGCAAGATTTTTTTCTTAAGAAACATGACTGACAAATTTGAGACAAAAATGCTTTTTTAGTGCACACTAATAAGAAATGAATTCATTGGCCTCAAAATATTTTATGCTAGTATATTCTAAAATTAATAAAAGAATCAATCATGTTTGAAAAAGCTATAAAAATAGCCACTCTTGTCTTATATAATCAGTTTAATTTTTAAACTCAATAACTGCGAAGGAAAGTTTTCAAATAAATTAGATGTTGTTTGAATCTTCAAGGCTGAAATATTAAGGTAAAAAAATACCCATATTAGATAAAAGTTTACATTTCTATTATCTAGGCTATTAAATAGAAAATTTTGGTTGAGGCAAGTCAGTATTTTATAAAAAGCATATAGAAAAAACCTAGATTCCATTTTTCATAATTTTAGAATTTATTGAGAAAGTGCTATTTGTAACAGAATCTCAGAGAAACATATCCTGGTAGTTTCTGGTACAGTATTTTGGGCCAAGCTAAATAGGAGACACATAAGTACTCAAAATCTATCTATTGAATGAGTGAAACTCTCTTAGAAAGAGTAACTTTTTTTCTTACAGTCTACAATCCAATAACTTTCAATTGTAGCTTGTAGCTTCAAAGCTGCACTCCAGACACAAGTGGCTAACTGAACACTCCAAAAGTGACTAGTCCAAACTGCCGTGTGCTGTGAGTGTAAAATACACAGCAGATTTCTAAAACTTAGCATGAAAAAAGATGTAAAAATACTTCATTAAAATGATTTTATACTGGTTACATGTTGAAATGATCATATCTTAAACATATTACGTTAAATAAAATATATTATTAAATATAATTTTATCAGTTTCTTTTTATTTTGTTTTAAACATGGCTACTAGAAAAATTTAAATTACAAATATGACTCATATTATAATCCTACTGGATGATCTAGAAACAGTTCACTATTTAGGGACTGTAGATCGTCCTTACCATTTGATTTTTCTCCCTTACAGACTTCTCTTTCAGCTTTTAAGGGAGAGAATCAGCAAGGGTTAAGGATGAATCCTTAAGTTGTGAAGTAAAATAAGTGATTTATCTTGAAACATAGAAAGGTGAGGAAGATTGTCTAGACATCCTTTAAAGTCTCCAAAAAGTCCTGATATAAGACAGTCACAAATGGGACACAAAGGGAACATTCTTCTTACTAATTCAGACAAAAGGGATAAACTGACTTCAAAATTTTTGACTATGAACCACTGACACATGATAAAAATCAATCTCATAATGATTATTCGGTTGATCTACATATAATACATATTAACTTTATTTTGCTGTTTTAAAAAAAGAACCCTCTAGTAACTAACTTCTCTTCACAGTGGTCTCTGAACACTCCTGTTTCTTGAGGAAAGACAACCGATATCTGTATTTTATGTTTTTGAGAAAGCTCTCCTGCCTTTCTACCAGTTTAAGTAGTGTTTCAATGAAAACTTTATGGACAGTAGATGGTTGCCTCCTCTATGTTCTAACAGCACTGATTGTCTCTACTCTTTATTTGAAACTTAGTATATACTACTTTGTGCTGTCTATCTTTTTATGTTGATTTTAAGTAAACAATAACAAATATAGATGCATACACTGAGTCATAACATACATACAGAAAAACGCAAAAATCTTAAGTATACTACTTAATGAATTTTCACAAAATAAACACACTATGTAAATTCTACCAAGAGCAAGAGACAAAATATTACCGAAGAAGCCCCACCTCATAACTCATTCCCAGTCCTACTCACCACCCCTCCTATAGTCACTTTTGTTTTTAAACACTTTTCAAACACTTGACACTCTCTGCATAAAACCTTGCCAGTGCATCCTAATACTTTCTTAAGAGATCGATTCAAAGAAATATACCTAGGAAAAATTGTTTTACAAACCTAAGACTCCCAAGCTTGTTAATTCCATCTCAGATCTCTCCCCTAGACTCAACATTGAATATACACACATATATTACATAAACATGTGCACACACTCACATGCACAGATGCGCACACATACCTGACACCTCCGTTTTGATGTCTAACAGACATCTCAAACCCAGCACATCAAAAAATAAAGCCTGATCTGCCCCTCAAAATCTGCCATTTAATTAAATGGCAATCCTATTCTTCACAATGTTTAGGCCCAAAACTTTGGGATCATCTTTGATTTCTCTCTTCCCCACATCTCAAGGTTCTACCTTCAAAATATATCCAGAATCTGGTCACTTCTTAGAACCTCCTCCACCATCTGGTCCACACCACCATCATGTCTCCCATAGATTACTGCAGGAACTTCTCTTCTGTTTCCATTCTTCCCCCACAAAACCTAGTTTCAACTCAGCAGAAGAATAAGCCTTTAAAAAAATTAAGTCAGATCATGTGACTTTTCCCTTTAAAGTCTTTTCAAAGATTCCCATCCCATGCAGGGTAACATCTAGAGGCCTTATAGTGGTCTGTGTGTTCTACCTAATCTGGGTGTCACACTCTCTCGCCTTCACTTGTTATCCCGGTTCCTACATTTCTGTCCATTGCTTATTCTGCTGTCAGCCACGAAGGTCTTGGCAGTAGTGCCACCTGTCTGGAAGCGTTCTCCCCAGACATTCTCATGGCTCATTCTCCCTTAGTGCTGACATCTTTTCTGTGAGGCCATGACTGACAACACAATATAAATTGCAACTCCAGTTTCAAGAAACTCTCTATTTTCTTTAGTAGTACTTATCACAATGTGACATATCAGCATTAAAAAAAAAACATTGCTTATCTATCTTTCATTCATTCAGTCCAGCTGCTGTACCTTATTACCTAGAAACGTGCCTGGCATATGATAGGTACTCTAAAAAAGTTAAAGTAATAAATGGATTAGGTTTGTAGATTCAAAGACTCAGTACTGTCAAGATGTCAGTTCTCCCTAGGTTAGTCTAGAGATTTAATACAATCCCAATGCAAAAGGCCAAGACAATCCTGAAGAGGAACAGCAAAGCTAGAGTACTTAACCAGACACCAAGACCTACCACTAAGCTTTAGACAGTGTGGAATTGGTAAAGGAGGGAAAAACGGAACACAGAAACAGACCCATACATTTATGGTCACCCGATTTATGCGCAGACAACAGTGCAAATGCTAAGGAGAAAGAGTTGTCTTTTTAATTAAAACTTGATTACTTGATCCCATATAGAGAAAAAAAAAGTCTTGACCCCTACGTCACACCACGGACAAAAGTCACAGATTATCTACAGATCTAACTGTGAAAGGTCCACCAATAAAGCTTTTAGAAGAAAACACAGAATAACGTATCTGTAACCTGGGAGTAGGCAGATTTTTAAAAGTGCTAATCATGAAAGAAAAAAATTAATAAACTGGGCTACATTAAAATGAAGACCCTTTGATTGTCAAATGCATCCTTAAGCAAGGATAAGGCAAACCAGAGTGACAGGTGATGGTCTCAATACGTGTTCTGAGAAAGGACTTAAAGTCCAACATGTATAGGATACTACAGATCAAACTGCAAAGGATTTCCCAAAAGAAAAATGAACAAAGGCCTTGAAGAGACACTTAGAAAAGAGAATAGCCAAAAAAGGAAAGTCTTATATGCAAATTAAAAGCACAATGCGATACGGTTCCACCCACTAGAAGAGCTAAAATAAAAAGGAAAAATACCACATTTGGAAGGTGTGGAGTAAGTGGAACTCTCTGACACTGCTTAAAAGAGTAAAAATTAGAACAGCCACTCTGGTACATTGTTCATCAGTATCTTCTAAAGCTGGGCGTACGATCCAGCAATTTTACCCCAGGCAGCTTTCCAACCGAAATGAGTATGTGTGTTTACTGAGTGATAGGTACTAAAAGGTTCATAGCAGCGGTATTTGTAGGAGTCTCAAACTGGAAATTATCCAAATGCTGTTCAACAGTAGAATGGATATATAAATTGTAGTATATTCACATAAAGGGATAACATGAGCTACCTGCAATTACGTGCAAGATCAGCGATGAATCCTACAAACACGATGCTGAAGAAGAGAGACCGTGTCTAAGAGTGCTGTGATTCCACTTACATAAAGTACAGAAACGGGCAGAATTAATCTAGGCTATCAGGAGAGCGGATGCTGACTGACAGAGAGCAGGGGGGAAGGTTTAGGATGCTAGTAACGTTCTGTTCTTGATTTGTGTGCCAGTTTCACAGCTGTGTCTGGTTTGTATGAACTCATTCCAGTGAAGTGAAAGTTCACTACAGCATGACAGAATTTAAGGGGCATAAACCACTTGAATTTTACGTTCAAGAAATTACATGTATGGGCTAACATCATTTAACACGAGTTTAGAACACAGATTAATCAATTTTTCATCTTCTACCGATGTACGGCGGAAGTCAGTACTCACAGTAAATTTAGCTCTTTCTTCCATCACCTCATAACCCAGGATAGTAGGTGTCGAAGGTCTGTCTTCCCAGTTCACTGTTTCAGGATTTTGTTCGTCACTTTCTCTTGGTCTAGCAGAATATTCAATGGAAGAGTCTGCACCTGTAAATTTAGTCCTAATGAGGGGACTGCTACAGACAGATGAAGTACTATCCATTTGATCAGGTACACTTGTCTGTTTAAAATTACCCATATTTGCGTCTTCTAATTGGCCTTTGGAAGAGTTTGAGCTTGTTGAAATACTCCCAAAAGAAGAACTTCTTTGGTTTCTGCTGGTTGTAAAACTGGATGCAGAGTTCCCTATGGGCATCGGAACTGGGACATAAGGAGTTGCCATCTTCTTTTGGCTCTTGAAACAAACCTGCACACTTCCGAGTCCAAACAATTAGAGAACAAGTAATAAGCAATCCATTATTTTCTTCTTAGGAATTCACTATCTAAAAATGAGAAGAACATATTGGAAGATTAGTTTTTAATCTGAAGCATTATCCAAAAGAAAACAAAATACTCAAATCCATTTCACTAAATTTTGTGACACTTATTTTATCTGGAATGAAAACACTCTTCCTTTAATCCTAAAATATCATCTCTAAGAACTCCCATTTGCAAGGAAGAGAGCAGAACTACTCCACACTTTCTCTTGAGACTCACATTACATGTTATCCTATTTTCCCCACTTTATTTCCTTGTGATGGATTTCTGTAACGTTCATTGTTACCTGATCTCACCTATATAAAAGAGTTGGAAAGAGAAAAAGTGATAAAGGCCTTCCTGAAGCTTTACTCTCTACTTATGGTCCTGAAACTACTACATAAAGAACAGGGAGGGAAGGGGAAAGGAAGGAAAGAGAAAAATTATTTCAGTTTCCTTTTGATTTAGTTCGTGAAAATAAAAAAATTATCCACAGTAACCACAGTGAACCAGAAACTTAGATGCCTCAGGATAAATAATAACAGCCCTTAAAGCAACAGTTTATTAAGCCAGGGATCAAAAAACACCTTGGTCAAATTAAGTTAATCAAATAAACACCAATGAACGTTCAACTTATATCCAATAAGATTAAACGATTAAAGCTTAAATATTCTTCAGTTTCCAATTGTCACTAATTCTGCTATGCCATAAATTCTGTTTAAATCTCCAAAAACTCATCCTCAGTAAACTCTGTTGTCAAAACAACGAGTTTAGCTTGTCTCAGAATAAGTTCAAAATACAAAGAAAAAAGGTTTGCTACTAAGCTGTTAAACAATAAACGAAGAAAGGGCAATAACTAAAGACCAGGAAAATGGCACATAACAAGGCGTCTGTCTATCCAACTATGTCTACGCAACACCTCTGCTGAGAAGGGTAGGAAACAAGCTGCTCAAACTTGGGAAGATGCTGAATTAAGATTTTCAACCCAGCACGTGGCTATGGGCAACCTTCCTGATCATCAAAGATTCAAGAAACTTGAGTTGCTGATTCACCGCTCCTCGGTTCCGCCCGACGGCCTTCCCAAAAAGAAGTAAATAAAAGTCTGGAATCCCAGTCTTCTGAAGGCCAGTGGGGTGGCCCCGCCCTTCGCCACTCACTACCTGAGGCCACTGGGCTCGCGGGAGGACTCAGACCAATACAACTGCTGACTTTGCAAGGAAGTGAGCGCTACCCAAACGTTAAGAAAACGGGCTGGGCTCATTAAGAACGTCTCCACTTTTGCCCGGGCATCGACATGCTCTGAGGACGAACATCGTGGTCCTCTTCTGGAAAACCTCGGACAGGTGAAGTGGCCCCAGCCTGAGCAACACCGTGGGCGAGAAGGCGGTGGCGAGAGGAAAGCGGAGAACCCCGGGCTTAGCTCGACCCTAGGAGCGTCTGGTTGGTGTCTGAGCAGGCCAAGGGGCTTGGGCTCGGGGGATGGCGATACCCACGGCTCCCGGGGCCCCAAGACGTTCCCACCTCCGCCTCCCGGTGCAGCGCCAGCGCCTCCCGGACGCGCGGCGGAGTCGGCGGTGGCCTGAGGCTGGCCCGGGCACTCCTGTCCGCTCCTCCACCCTCCCGGGGAGCCGGGGAGCCGGCCCGCCGCCCACCAGCCACGGGGGCGCAGGTGTCACCCGCACGAGCGCCCAGGACAGCGCCCGCCGCCGGGTCCCTACCTCAGCCCGCTCCGTGATCCCGTTCGGGCGTGCTTCCCCGGGACGGTGAAATCCGACCGTCCTTAACCGCAGCTTTTCGTCTCCACCCACAGCACCCAGAGCCTCACGTGACCCCCCGCCCCGAAACCAGCTGCTCCCCGCCTCTACCCTGGCCGCCGGGCCCCGGATCCCCACGAGGTGGAGGGAGGGGCTGCGCCCGGTCGCCTCTCCAGGAAGTGACGTCACGCCAAGGGGGCCCGCCCCTAGAGGCGCGGGCTGCCGCTGTGCGGCCAGGCGGGGCTCTTGGGCGCCTGAGGTGAACCTAGGTTTGTGGTAAGAATTCTACCTTTTTCATAGCTTAATTATTTTATTTTATTTTATTTTATTTTATTTTATTTTATTTTATTTTATTTCATTTTTTTATTGAGGTATAGTCAGTTTACAATGTTGTGTCCATTTCTGGTGTACGGCACAATTCTTCAGTCATACATGAATATACAATCATAGCTTTACTTTTGTAAGTTAACTTTTGAGAAATGGAGGCTACGGGACCTAGTTTGCCCGACAGGTGACGAGAAAACTACAGTTCCCAGGAGGCACTACGGCCAATGTTGGCCCGGGATCCTGCTTTGCATCTTGGGACTTGTAGTCATCACCAGCTTGAGCTGGTTCTACAAGGTTATATAGATTGTTTTCCAGAATTAGCAGCGCTTTAAGGGATGACAATTGATTCTAAGAGTGGGAAGATAGAATACGGCACTACGGTCTATTCGTCCTATATAATTCAGAAGTGCTCATTAGCAAAGACCTGCAATTCTTCAGTGTGGCGGTGGTGATTGTTCTTTTACTATCTCGAGAGCAATTTTATCTCAGTATACAGTATTATGCTTGTTAGATGTGCGGGTCTAAAGACCTGTAAGATGACCAGGAAAGTCGTTCTTTGATAGTCAAAGACTAAAATTAAGACCAGTTTACAGGCCTGTTTGTCATTAGAGTTGTGCAGTTTGATTTTAAAATCATTCCATAATTTCTAAGGCTCTTAAATAGTCCCAAGACTGGAAAAAGTTGATAGTTGCACTTTAAAAATGAATGTAGGAAGATAATCTGGTTTGTGGCATAATATTGTTTTGGGTTCATAATATTGCCCTTTCAGTGTGAATAAGGCATTCAAAGAGAATTCTGTAGAAGCAGTAGACAAACATGAGGTAGTTTTCAAGATAGACGTGGCAGTTTTGACCCTGAGGTGGCAGTTATATCCACGAGTTCTGTTAGTAGATAAAGGTATAGAAAGAAAAGAAAAGAAGATTGAGCTTGGAATGTTTCCCTCATTCTTGCTCAAGGCTGCAGGTAGTAGCGAAAGATATGTTTGATGCAGAGAACCTGATAGTCTAATATCAAGGAAGCCAACGAATATTGAACTTTCAAGAAGTAAAGATGTGTAGATATTCCAGTTAGGATGAGGATAAAGATCTAGAAAAGGTCGTTGAGATTGTCTAAGAAGAACTTCCTTCACAGATGACTGAAAGGAGCATACAGTATATGCATACTATGTGTATCCTTTATCTTTCAGAATGCCTGATATTGATGAATGTCTAGATTTTACTTTAATAAAATGAACTGAACGTTTCTTAAAAATATTTTTAAAGAGGTATAGTTGACGTATAACATTATATTAGTTTCAAGTGTGCAGTGTAATGATTCAGTATTTGTGTGCACTGTGATCACCGCAATAAGTCTGGCTAACACCTGTTACCATACATAGTTACAATTTTTTTTATGTGATGAGGACTTTTAAGATTTACTCTCTTAGCAACTTTCAAGTATGCAATATAGTGTTATTAACTATAGTCACCATGGTGTATGTTACATCCCCATGACTTATTTATTTTATAACTGGAAGTTTGTACCTTGTGATCCCCTTCCTTCATTTCAGCCACCCTTCCCACCTCGGCAACACTAATCTGTTCTCTGTATTGATGAGTTTGGTGTTTTGTTTTGTTTTGTTTTGTTTTGAATTCCACATATAAGTGAGATCTTACAGTATTTGTTTTTCCTCTATCTGAGGAAGGTCTATTCATATTGTTTCAAACGGGACAATTTCATTTTTATGGCTGCATGGTATTCCACTGTATATATATCACATCTTTATCCATTCATCCAAAGATGGATACTTATGTTGCTTCATATCTTGGCTATTGTAAATAATGTTGTAATGAACGTGGAGGTGCCTATATTTTTCTGAATTAGTGGTTTTGTTTTCTTTGAATAAATACCCAGAAATGTAATTTCTGGATCGTATGATAGTTCTGTTTTTAAGTTCTTAAGAAACCTCAATGCTGTTTTCCATAGTGGCTGCACTAACTTGCATTCCTACTAATAGTGCACAAGAGTTGCATTTTCTCCACATCCTTGCCAACACTTGTTATTTCTTATCTTTTTGATAATAACCTTTCTAACAAGTGTGAGATGACATCTCATTGTGATTTTGATTTGCATCTGCCTGATGATTAGTGATATTGAGCATCTTTTCATGTGCCTGTTGGCCATCTGTATGTCTTCTTTGGAAAACTGTCTATTTAGATCCTCTACCCAGATCTAATGCTTTATCAGTTTACATATATCATTTGAAAACTGAAGCTGATAAACAAACCAATATCACAACCTGATTAAGATCTATAAAAGTATTAGAACGAAAATAAGATGAAAACCAAAAAAAGCTGAACTACCAAAATTAAACAGACCAATGAATGAGGATATTATTGAGTCTTTGTCTTAATTAAGTTTGAGATATGCAGCAACTCCTGGTATAAATATGGAGAAGGAATTTTGTTTTCTGAGGTCCCAGTGCCAGATTTCAACATCCCAATGTGTAAGAGATCCTTTCCAAGAAAGAAAAAAAAAGTTTTCAGGGAAAAAAGTTTAGTCTTCAGAAATATAGCAAGTCTTTAGTCCATCAACAGCAGGATTCCTGCTCACCTTTTAGATGAGGTATCAGTCAGCCTCTTCAGGGAGGGCTTAAATCATCTGGGTTCGCTGTGGTCTTTTTTTTTTTAACATTTTTTTTTTATTGAGTTATAGTCATTTTACAATGTTGTGTCAAATTCCAGTGTAGAGCACAATTTTTCAGTTATACATGAATATACATATATTCATGCTGTGGTCTTTTGTTTGGATTACTTATAATGTTTTTTCATCTGTAATATGTGACAATCAGAGTCCTTCCTCACAGGGTTGTTGTGAACAATAAAAATGATCTTGTTCGGTAAGTGCTTAGTACAGTGCCTACCGAAGTGAACAGTAGCTCTTATGATTATTATCTTGAGTCAACTAGGTAGCTCAACTACTTTAAGAAGATAGACAATATTAGTAATAGTGTGTGTAGCTATTTGCTGAATGAATGAATGAATGAATGGTAATTAACTATGAGCAGAGAACTGCACTATTGATTTTATTTACATTAATTTTTTTAATCCTTAAAATAACTCCATGAGTCAAGTAACTACTATTATAATTGCTGAGTTACAGATTGAGTCTCTAAGAGGCCAAATAGGTTGTCCTTTGTATACGAAAACTTATTCTCTGAGAGGTTTTCTTGTTTGGAAAGGTTGGGGCTGAAGCCCATTATGTCATCTCTGAAGCCCATGCTCAGATTTCTCCTCCACCAAACTTCCTCTGTCACTGCAGGGGGTGGAAACGGAGCCTAGACCCTCAGAGGACCACACCAGGCAAGACATTGGTTGGAAACCAAGTCTTTGGACTTAGTTCCAGGAACTCCTGTGTTCCCTGCTTCATTTGATGCTATGGTAGCTAGCCCAAATGATTTCGTTTCTTTTCTGTTTCTCTTTGACTCCTACCTAGCTCTAGTATAATTTCTGCTTTCTAGGTTTGGCTCCTAAAATAGTTTGTCTTAATGAACTGAGGTCCTCCTGTGCCTGTTCTGACCTCAGCTTCCCTATTGTTATTCTGATTTGCTCTCTGATAATTGGTTCTGACGTCTCACTTTTTAAAAAATTTTTAAAAATTGAAGTATTGTTGGTTTACAATGTTGTGCTAATTTTTGGTGTACAGCATAATGATTCAGTTATACTTCTATATATATTCTATATATATTCCTTTTCATATTCTTTTTCATTATAGGCCATTACAAGTTATTGAATATAGTTCCTTATGCTGTATAGTAGGACCTTGTTGTTTATCTATTTTATATATATTAGTTAGTATCTGCAAATCCTGAACTTCCAATTTATCCCTCCACTGCCCCCTTTTCCCCCCTGGTAACCATAAGTTTGTTTTCTATGTCTGTGAGTCCGTTTTGTAAATGAGTTCATTTGTGTCAATTTTTTTTAGATTCCACATATAAGTAATATCAGATCATATTTGTCTTTGTCTAACTTACTTCACTTAATTGAATAATTTCCAGGTCCATCCATGTTAATGCAAATGGCGTTATTTTATTCTTTTTTATGGGTGAGTAGAATTCCATTGTATATGTATACCACATCTTTATCCAATCAACTGTCGATGGACATTTAGGTTGCTTCCGTATCTTGGCTACTGTAAATAGGCTGCTATGAATGATGTCTCACTTCTTTAATCTTCATTGTTGAAGGACTGGATGGACCAGAAAGACTGGGAGGGGGTTAACCAGGTTAAGAATGTGTCTGGGTGAGAACTGAGGGGTGTAGTTGGGAAGAAGTATATCCTGGGCAGAAAGATGTAGAGGATTTACAGTGACTGCTTAATAATGGGAGACAAAGTTGTTTGAATTGAAATAAAGACCTCCATACACACAGTTTTAATTTTTATGTGGTATCAAATAGCCTCAGTTCTCTGAAGAGCCAGATCTTCCTATTCATTCAACAAATATTTGTTGCCTGCCTACTATATGTTCCAGTTATTGTTCTAAGCCTACAGGAATTTATTAGTAACAACATATGCAAAGCCACTCTTCTCATGGAGTTCACATTTAGTAAATGTTTATGTGGGGACAGACAATAAACATAACAAAAAATAAGTCCTGAGAATGTAGCTAGGTTTAAACTCCTTGAAGACAATAAAATAGAGTGATACGATCAGAGTGGCTGGGGTAGGGGAAGTATCGCAGTTCTCCATTGGAGCTTCAGATCAGACCTCTCTGAGAATGTGTCATGATTGATGAGATTTGGATGTCTAGAAGGAAACAACTTTGCAAATATCAGGTGGTAGAGCCTTCTAGAAAAGCTCCCCCCATGTTCTGTAGGAGGAAAAAGGAAACTAGTTAGCAGAAGGACTCCCTCTTCCTTTTCCGAAGAACTCCGATTCCAGGAAATAAGATTCCAGATGTTTCTCTAATCGCATATGTGATGCATATGTCTCTGAGACATCGAATTTTAACATTAATACCCAGATCTTGCTAGTTTCAAGCTCCCACTTCATTTTAAGGAATTCTAGTGTCTTGTGAATTTTTCCTTTTCAACAATATCCTTAAACTCCCCAAAAGATATCTTCTGTGCTCCAGGGACTCTGTTCTGGTTATTGCTCCCTGTCACTCTTGCTGGATGAGCTGCTGTCACTGCTTTTGCCGCTGGCGGAGTCGGGCTTGCCTTGACAGCTCTACACTAGCCTTTCCACTAACAGAGGTTAGACATTCAGTGTCACTCAAGTAAAACTGTTACACCACGGATGCAAACTGGCGATCTTCCAGTAAATACCACCTGCCTCTGCTGAACTGGAGACCCACAGAGCAGCAGTCTGCTGGCAATTGAAGTGGAGAACTTTCTTTCACTTTTGCTTGAATCCTGAAGTGTATCAAAGTTTGGCGAGCAAACCCTTTGGGTTTTGTTCATGCCATCCTCTTTTCCCCAGGGAGCAGCACACCATGTGGGTGGCTGAGTTGGCAGATGCTCCTGTAACAGTTCTGCAGTGGACTTTATTGGATGCCAGCTCTTGGAGTCTCTTTTTGTGTCTAGGGAATTCCTGCCCTAAGAATCTTGGCTAGAGGTCAGAGCCTACTTCCCACTATAAAATTCTAAATTGCTGTATAGTTGTGTTCTCAGCCTCCATTGCAGCTAGGGTACAGAACATGTCCTCAGCATTGCTAATTAGTTGAACCCTTTCCCATGCCTGCCATGTTGGTCATCTGAGATACAGGGTCTAGTGCTCATGTAGCAGCGTCCTCACAAGACTTATTTTATGGCTTGGTTTTGGGCTTTGTTCCTGGCTGCATTGTCCCCAAGCTTCCCAGAGATTCTGTGAGCTTGTTAGTATCTAAAAAAAATTTTTTTTTCTCAACTTGGACAGAGCCACCTTAGGGATGCTTGCTACATAGGCAAGTGGAGAGAAAGGCCAAGAGAAGGGCCAGGAAAAGGAAGGATTTAATTCTTGTGCTTGGGAGGAATATTCTCTTCTTTTCACTTGGCTATGAACAAGGAAGCACAGAGTCCTGACTGCCATTGGCCGTCATCTGGCTCCTGCAAGGGACTCACTGTGAGATGGAGCCTGGGTGAGGATGGCAGAATGAAGTGGGGGAGGCATCTTGATGATGGTGTGGATCCTTTGACTTTACTGTGCCTAGAGTCTGCTCTGCTTCTGGACTTAAACTTATCTGAGATAATAAATTTTCTTATTAATAAGCAAGCTTAATTTGGGGCTTTCTGTTATTACCTTTACTGCAATAGATACAAACAGTAATGCCTAACTTTACCGAGAATATAAAAAGTTGCAGGTACTTTTCACTCATTCAACAAATACTCGTTGAGCATCTACATATATTAACTCATTTAATTGCTATAACCACCCTAATGTTACAACAACATAGTGTTATTATGGAGCTGGATGTATATATTTATGCATAGTTATATGTGTGTATCTATATCTATATAGGCACAAAGCATATATGGGTAGTTACAGGTATGGTTATGGCTGTGGGTGTAGATATAGATATACAGAGATAAAGATATGCAACTAGATGATAAATGAGATTTATCACCTATGGCAGCTAAATTCCAAAGATGAGGATACAGGTTGCTAAATACTCCGCATTCTAAGGATATAGTACACAGGTAGTCGGAGCCAGGAATCTTCTCCACAATTCTTATTGAGGGGTTCCAGTTCAGAGAATTATTGAGACATGCCACCAACATCACCTAGGTAATATGAGAGAAGGCCAGAAGAGAGAGGATGGTGTGTCCTTTTGGAGAATGCAGTGTTTGTGAGAAGAGGCTGTTTCTTTTCCATCACAACAGCTAACAATTTAACTAACAGTTTTTCAACCTTATTATCAGGATGGCCAATTCCTCAGGCTGGGATATGCTCTGGACCCTGCTTCTGTCATTCAGCTCATTTCACGTTTAGGTTCTGAATTAGTTAGTATGACTTGGGGGCATAAGTAATAGAAAAAATGGCTCATACTTGCTGAAACACTAAAAAAACAAATGTATTGGCACAATGACCTGAAAATCCAAAAGTAAGATGGATTTTAAGTTTGAGTGATCTGATGGTTCAGTGGTCTGTTCTGTTTTCTGTGACTTTAGCCTAAAAAGCCTCATGATATAGGACAACTACCAGTAGTAATGAAGTATATGTTTCCTTGTTAATTCTTGTGGGAAAAAGAACTTCCATCTGAATATTGCAAGCATAATTTCTGAGCTTCATTCTGATTGAAGCTGTTTAAGTTGCATGCCAACAAGGTACTGGTGACTATGACCAGGGTAAAAGAACATGTTTGCTGGCTTAAGTCTACCAGGGTCTACCCCTGAGGTAGGCGACTTTGAATCAGCTTTATGCAAAGTACATGGGTTGCATGGGATAGGAGGTGTATGTCTGAATAACAATCTGGATGCTGTTAGGAAGGGAGGATGGGACATGGATACTGAAAACTGATCAATAATGTTCTCTGCAAGGGGAGTTAATGATATAATGAGAGGTGATCAGTGATGGGGATATATGTAAATCCTAAAGAAGAGGCAGGAGAACTTGGATGGTGTCCCAATTAATGGGTAAAGATGTACAGCTCTTAAAGAAAGCTTGGGGTAGTTTTCAAGAATTATTTCTCAGATATGTGCCCTCCAGTGCTTATAGCAGCACTATTTACAATAGCCAAGACATGGAAGCGACCTAAATGTTCATCAACAGATGACTGGATGAAGAAGATGTGATTTTATATATATATATATGTATACCATTTGCAGCAACATGGATAGACCTGGAGATTGTCATCCTAAGTGAAGTAAGCCAGAAAGAGAAAGAAAAATACTATATCAATTATATGTGGAATCTAAAAAATAAAACAAAACAAAAACAAAAAATGAGACAAATGAACTTATTTACAAAACAGAAACAGACTCACAGACATAGAAAACAATCTTATGGTTACCAGGGGGAAAAGGGGTGGGAAGGGATAAATTGGGAGTTTGAGATTTGCAGATACTCACTACTATATATAAAACAGATAAACAACAAGTTTCTACTATATAACACAGGGAACTATATTCAATATCTTGTAGTAACCTATAATGAAACAGAATATGAAAAGGAATATGTATATGTGTGACTGAAACATTATGCTGTACACCAGAAATTGAAACAGCATTGTAAACTGACTATACTTTAGTAAAAAGAAAGAACTTGAAAAAAAGAGAAATCTTTCTCAGTAAAGATCAGCTTGTGCTTCCACTGAGCTCTGTATTCATTTATGGAAAGTCAGGTTAGGTGGTGTGTAGTACAGACTGAGGAAGTGTGTCTCCCTCACCAGCGATCCACAGGGAGAGGCACCCACTTCATTGTGGCTGCTCAGTGATGAGGAGCAGCTGCCTGTTGGCAACAGTCCAGGTGGAAAAACGGTAAAGTTGACCCTCACTCCCAGTTTTTCCTTTCCTATAAGTGAAGAGAACAGAAAAAGAGGGAGCGTACCAGTCAGGCTTATTTCCAAAAGCTGGTTGAACATTTCTACTTGGATGTCCCATCATTACTTGAACGTCATTATTTCTCCCACGTCCCCCTCTTCTCTACCGTGATGTTCCCTCCCTCTCTACTTTGGTTGGTGACAGTACTCCTACCTACTAGATCACCTGAAGCAGAAAACCTAAGAATTGTCCCAGATTTCCACTTCTCCATTCTGACACCGTGTCAGAAACAGCCTCTGTCAGTTGTTTCCTAAATTATCTTTCAGAACTTTTTTCTCTTCAGTTCTCACTATAAATGCCTTCCTTTGGGCATCCACATATATTGCCTTGGACCAATGCAATTGGCTCCACATCGGTATCCTTGCCACCGTACATTCATTCTCTACTTTTGCTACTAGAGTGAGAATTCTGGAACACGGATCTACATGCATTATAATTCACCTGCTCAAAATCCTTTATTATTACTCAGTCACTTATGAGATAAAATGCAAAAACTCTTTAGCTTGGCAGCTGGCACTGAAGGACTTTGTGATCTGGCCCCTGCCTACCACTCTAACCTCCTGATTTTCCTGATGGTCCTTTTCTCTCTGTTTAATCCATAGAGTGGGTGAATCACATGTCATACATGCGAAATGTCTCCTTTCCTTGGTCCATGCTGTTTCTTCTCTCTGCTTTGAAAGACTGCATTCATAAAGCTCACATTTTAAATGCTTTGTGTGTTTTTTTCATAAGTTTCCCAAGCTTTGTTGGCCTTTCTTCCTCTGTGCTCCTGTTTGTCCTTCATGTAATTTCATCCTCTGTCACACTCTATTGAAATTGTTTTCGTATTTGTCTCCCCAGTTCTTCAGCCAACCTACATTTCTTGAGTACGTTGTATGTGTGAAGTATAACTCCAAGTGGCCATTTAAAAGTGAATACTTTGTACTTACTGATTTCAGTTAGTAGTTAAGTGGAGATAGGAGTTTAACCAGTAAATATGAACATGGTCTAGATTCTAGATTGTAGGATGGATCTCTCAACAGGGGACCTGATCAACATAAAGAGGAGAGAGGCAGTTTGACTTGGAGTCAGGTTCCGTGCTAGTCACTTTGCATGTATTAGCTCATTTATTCTTTTTGCCAATAATAGATATTTATCGAATACTTACGGTTGCTGTACTCTGAAACGAGAGCTACAGTGGTAATACAAACAGAGTTAGTTATTGCTCTCATGGCGTTTACAGTCTAATTCCAAGGAGGCAGACCAAACAGACAATTACAGTACAGCTCAGTAAGCACCATAATTGGGTAATGTAAAGGGTGTTCATACGAAGGAGGTGTGCAAACCCAGGCTGCCGGGTGGGTGGTCTGTGATGACCTCTTGGAGGAAATAACATCTACATTCAGACCTGAAGGGTTATTAAAAGTTAGGCAGATGAAGGGAATGGAGATTGGAAGTGGGAGGAGGGGGAGTGGGCTTTCCAGACAAGACACTATTTCCTAAGGTCTGGAGGTGAAAATCAACATGGTAGAGTCAAGTGTATTGGGGCAAAACATTATGAGTATGTGAATATGTGCAGTTTCCATACACCCTTGACCTTAAAGCAGAGGACTCAATCTTGCTTATTAGGTCTTTCGCATAATATGGTAATGGGCTTTTTTTTTTTTTTTTTTAGTAAGTAAAGTGACCAGGAGGGTAGCAGAGACTACCTTTCCCAGGGATTTCCGTATGTGCTTCCTTTCTGAGAGAAGTCTAGGGGTCTGAACCTGCTGGGTTCTCTGGCTGTTCTAGACCATCCTAGAATGGATTACCTTAGCTATTGGGCTTGGGTGGAAGACTGGGGACCAGGAGGGGTACATGATGCAGATAGGGTAGGATGGAGGGTGGAGCTACCTGACTGTGAGAGAGCCATATGGCGAAAAAGATTTTTGCCAGCTGCTCAGAATGGAAAAACCTTCCCGGGAAGGAAATTTGTATAAAGAGAATGCTTAGGTAGCTTCCTGTGAAAATCTGTGTGAAACTCCTGTGTTGTTTCTTTAGTAACTTCATGGTTAAGATCTACCATGTCCTTCAAGCTTTCAGATGTCAGGCTCGTATTTCTGGGACTGGAACACCACAGAGAGACTGGACTGGGAATTCTTTGGATTTCAGAAGGAAATGTAAGAAGAAAAACAGAAAAAGTTCAGAGAGCAAATACCTCAAAGTAAAGAGTTGGGGAAGGCGCAGAAGGAGACAGAGGCAGTGGAAGACCAGGTCACAGAGGCTTGGGAAGCAAAGTGAGGAGCATGGCAATTTCCTCTTGGGAAGGGGCATTGGGAAGACAGGGAAAAGAACTCAGGATCAGATATGCATTTCAGACAGATTACTCTACCTCTGGTGTCCAGAATAAGTAGAGAGGCAAGTCTCAAGGTAGGGAGGTGATTTGCTAGTTAGGGTATGTTGCAATCCTTAGCGGGCATGTATTATTACATTGATTTTTCAGATGCAGAAACAGGATGCAGGGAGGTGTTTGGCAGTAAACAGAGAGAATTAGGACTCCAGACTCTGGCTCCAAAGTCCATAATTTTTCTAGCTAGATCATACTGTACCCGTCTACTAGACTGTACTACGCTTTGAAGGAAGAAGCTGGGTCTTCTTATTTATGGGTAACTGTGCGTGTTCTGGTTATCTATTGATGCATGACCAACCGTGACAAAACTCAGTGGCTTGAAACAGTACCATTTATTTTGCTCCTACCTCTGCAATGTGAGCAGAGCTTGAGGGAGACAACTCAGCTCTGCTCTACTCAGCAACACCTGGGGTGGCTTGAAGGCCGGGACTGTAATCACCTGTGGGCTCGTTCATACACCTGTCTGCCAGCTGATGCTCACTGTCGCCCGAAACCTTAGTTGGGGCTGATGGCCAGAACACCTCCATGTGGACTTTCCTTGTGTCCTGTTCCTTGTTTCCTCACAACATGGTGTCTGGGTTACAAGGGCGAGCATTCTAAGAAAGAGTGGACCATGCTGAAGTTTATATTGCTTTTTTTAAACTAGCCTTGGAAGTCACTGCTTGTTGGGAATGCCTCACTAAGGCTAGCTCATTCTTAAAGAAAAGAGAATTGGACTTTTGATGAGAGGAGCATCAAGGAATTTGCTGATGTGATTTAAATCAGTTACAGTGCCTGATAATAATAGCCAGTACTTATCAAGCATTTAAATATAGCAAGCACCCTTTTATATTGTTTTACTTGTATTGAATTATTTGATCCTAATGAGAGCCTTGTATTATTATACCCATTTCACGTGTGAGTAAATCTAGGTACAATAATTAAATATTTCACCTAAGATGACACAGATAGTAAGGGGTGGAACTACCATTGGACCCTACTCAATTTGCCTCGAGGGTCTATGTGCTTAATCAGTCCACTACACTGTACTATGTTGTCTACTGCAGAGTCTGGAATGTAGTCAGGAGCAATATATATTTGTTGAATGAATGAATATTTTGGGCTTCCCTCAAATGCTAGTAAAGGCACTCCTTAAGTGAATGATATTTCACTGTGTATCTGACTTTGAATGGGAGATGTACTCCTGTACGAGTGAAAAAGGTTAAATCATAGATTTCCAAGTGAGTGATGAAAGAACCTATTCATGGTACCTTTCATTTGGGAGATTCCTTAGGTATTCCATCCAACTACATTCAGGAGCCTGAACATCTTCCAAATAGATATGGTAACAGTTTCTCTCTCTCTCTCTCTCACACACACACACACACACAGAGAAAAATCATTGAAAGAGCATGTAGTTGTATGTATTACATTTTTTTCTTTCCCCAACCAGGCTTTATCTCAATAATATTCACTTTAAAAGAACATGTGAGAGATAATACATTCTCTATGGAAATTGTTTTTTAGTACTACTTTTTTGATAATTTAGAATCTAGGAAGAGCCACCTTGTGGCAAAATTTAGCATGTCACAGTAATAGAATTTACAGAAAAAATTATAAGCAGCTTTAAAATTAGGAATCCACTGTATAGCAAAATAAAAGGTATTGGTATTATACACAAGGCACTTAATATGGTTTCTGAGATACATAGTTTGATTTTAACATTAACAAATATTGTCCAAAGGTATTTATTGAGAATTCAGAAAGCCTAGAGTAATTCCTTGGTGTATTGCATACACTGATAAATTTGTATTTAAAATGCTCATTTCAGACTTTCAGTTGTCCCCTAGTACACTCAGTTTCAGCACTAATTTGGACCCTAAAAATGGAACTTTACAAGTATGTTCAATTAGATATTTCCTTAATATTTAATTATAATACAGCTTAAATTTTATTATATATTTCAATATATTTATGTAACATTGGTTGTAATCATGTATCAAGAATATGAAATTTTTTTTGGTTCAATTATTTACATTGACACCTTTGCAATTTTTCCTGAATTTCCTTCTTACACCCCAGAGATTCACTGAATTCACCTTCTTTCAGTTAATTCTCACATTTTCATGTCTTTCCTAAAACCTTCCCCATTTAGTTGAATGTGATAGTAAAGAGTTTTGCAACTCTTAATGAGTATTCATAATGTATACTCAAGTATGAGTTACCACACCAGTGTAGAGCTTCCTCTCTCCTCCTCTGGCACTTTGAAGATTTACTGGAAGCTAAGAGGTTAATTTAGCATCTTAGTCTGTTTTTATTCTCCTGCAACTTCTCATTTCCTTCATTCTTGTTCCCCTGATTTTACCTGACAGTCTGGTTTCTGTCTGGCGGTGGTGGAGTTGAGATGGTGATGGTATGAATATTGGCATGGAGATGTAGCAGAGATCTGCATCTAAATATCAGAGTCTAGAGGAAGAGAAGTCAGTGAGTTGGACTGAAAAGGAGAAAAGGTGAAAACACTGGGACATGCTGCATTTTTTTTTTTTTTTACAATAAAACCCTCTCTTTCTGGCTCTTGCTTCCCTTCACGTTTCTAAGTATATTTATCCCTCTCAAACCTCCCAGGATGTATGGCTTTCTGAGGGGCTCGCTTTGCTTATGTCTGTTGGCATTTCTGGGTTGCCAGTACTTCAACTCCAAATTTGGGATGTATGAGGTTAAAAGAAAACATAGGTAACTCACTGCTCTGTGGTTCCTTGGGTCTCCACGTCCCTAGCTGGTTTGCCTTCTCTGCACTTTTCAGAGTCGTCTTATGTTTGTTTTATATACAGTGTCCAGAGTTTTCAGCTGTATTTAATGGAAGAAATAGGGAGAAGAAGATTGACTTTTTCTTCTTGAAGAAGCCTCAAATTACTTTTTTTAGTTTTCAAAGTTTGCTTTTTATGAATCTCTTTTGTTATTATGTAGAGAATAGATTCAGAAGAGAAGGAAATAGGTTCCAGTCCAAGATGGAGGTGTAGGAAGACCCTAAGTGAGAACAGAAAAAAAAATTAGAAAGCAGGTTTTTCACCAAGGAATTTTAATCTACTTTGTCTGCTCTTGGTTATTTCATCCACTCCATGACTGTTAATTTCTGCCTTCTGAGTTAAAGTTTACTGCAAGGGGTTAGGGATGTACAAACTGCCTGCTAAAACCACCCAGCTCCTTGTAAACTGAAGTCTGGTTTAATTCTGGAATATCTATAGGGGTTCTATTTCAGAATGAGGCTTGACTTTTCTACTAGACAGGTGGAGAGAGGAGGCAAAATAATGTAAGGTGTAGCAGAGAGGGCAGTCTGTGAGAGGGATTACGGTGGTTAGGTAATTTCCATTTAGTATCTACAATGTGCCTAGTACTGTGCTAAATGCTTTATATTGGCTCATTTAATCCTCAAAACAACCCTCTAAGTACTATTCTAATTCCATTTTTCCAGGTAAGGAAGCTGAGTGTTCTAGTTTCTCTTTGTTACAAATTACCTCAGAGCAACCATTTATTGTGCTGATGGATTTGTGGACCAGGAATTCATATCAGGATGGTTTGTCTCTCTGCTCCACGGTGTCTGAGGCCTCAGCTGAAAGACTTAACTCTGGGTCCATGATCATCTAAAGGCTCATCCACTCACAAGTTTAGTGACTGATTGCTGATGGACGCTGAGGAACTTTATGTCATATTTTCACATGGACTAGTTTGCACTTCCTAAAGGATGGTGGATGGATTTCAAAGGTGAGTGTTGATAGTCTTGAGGGAGGGAGGGGAAGAGAGAGAGAAAGAGAGAGTGAGAGAGAGGGAGGGAGAGGGAGAGAGAGATCATTTTTATGACTAGCCTTCGAAGCCATGGTAGCATTAACTTCTGCCACATTCTGTGCATTGAGTGACTATGTGACTATGAGGAATGCCCAATTTCAAGAGGAGGAGAAATCAACTTTTCCTCTTGATGGAAAGTGACAAGGTTCTGAAAAGCAATGTTTATGTTGTCACTTTTAGGAAATACAGTTTACCACACAGAGGCTCAGGTTAAATAACTCTCCCAAACAGCTGGTAAGTGAGCAGTCCCAACAGGTCAGAGTTACTTGTCTCTAACTTCGTGTTTTTGCCCCTTGGTCCCATTGCACAGTAGAGTGCTGTAGGATCAATACGATCTTAAGAGAACTACTGTGAATAAATAAGGAAAGAGAGTCACATGAACAACTTGAATTCAGAGTTTTGAATCTTACAGAAGATCCTTAGGCTTCAAGATTTGCACATCATTGAAACAATAGTTTGTACCTTTTTAATGTCACTTACTCACTTTTTACCTTAAATTATGTTATTTGTGCATATATCTTATAACACACTACCTCTCCCAAAACATATCGTCTGGTTGCTTATGTTATTCAGGGCAGGATCTTTGTCCAATCTGATTCATCTTCCTACCCTGACAACACCTACTGTGAGATGCAGGCTCATAGTAAACCCTCCACAAATGCTTGCCAAGTGAATACATGTGACTTTATACAGTGTAAAATGGCAGAATGGTTTCATCTTTGTTGTTGTTGAACTACCCTGGGATACTTGATTATGGATGTTGTGAGAACCAGATTAGGTAATTTGAATGAAAGTGGTTTAAAAATGGTAAATGTCAGATGGGGTTTATGATGAACATGGAGGTGGTGGGTTCAGTCCTGGACCTCCGAGAGACCTGTGGCCACTGGGTGGTGGGAAAGTCTCCTTCTCAATATATTGGTCTGTCTGTCTGTCTATCTATCCATCTGTCTATCTATCATCTATTTGTAATTTAACATAACTCATAAATAAGATAATGTTATTTGTAATATTCTATTCTGTTTTACTTTAAAAAATATATCTTACAGCTCTTTTTATGTAAGTAAATGTAGATTTACCATAGTCTTATATTGGTATATACAGTTTTGTGGTGTGGGCACGCTCTGATATTGAAATAATTGCCTATTTCTGGACATTAGATTGATCCTACTTTTTTGTTGTTGTTGAAATTATAGATAATGTTGCAGTGAAATACTTGTGCATAACAAGAGTTTCTATAGGGTGGATTCATGAATGTGAATTACTGATATCCTTTTTTATGTTTAAAATTTTGATAGATACTAGCAGATTATGCTCTTAAATGGCTATGTGGATATACTCGTACCAGTATTTTCCTATATCTTTCCAATGCTGACTTTGTTGTGCTTTTGTCTAGGGAGATTGTAGCACAGTACAGTTAAAGAATCTTCACATCAGTAAAGGAAAGATTCTTGAATTGATGTCTGGTTTGAAATTCTTACTCTGCCACTAACTAGTTATGTGATCTCGGGTAAATTACTCCTTTTTTTCTAGCCTCAGTTTCTTCATCCATAAAATACAGTCAATGATAACAACCTTCCTGAATTGTTGAAAAGAGCTAATGAGGTAATTACATATATAAAGTACTTTGTGAAATTCTTGGAGCTAAGAATTCTAATTAAATTGTTTTTCCTTCCCATCAAATCTTTATTTAAATATATTACCTCAAAATGTGAGCCCTATTTTGGCCCTACACATCTTGTTACAAAGTCCTGCTTGCTTACTGAATTTTCAGAAGAATAGCATTTCTTCTGAAATTATAGTTTAAATTAAATATATATGCACGTGCATTCGTGTGTGTGTGTGTGTGTGTGTGTGTGTGTGTGTGTGTGTGTGTGTATTTGAAAGAATGTATTTTGATTTCCTGACTTTAAAAATCCACACACCTGGTGTTGTCATTTTTTTTTAAACTTCCTTTTAATTGCTCTCTTTGACCATGTAACAATCGTTTCTTGATCCATTTGTGTCTTACAAGGTGTATTTTAACAGTGCTATATCATACTAATCCTGAGAAAAACTACAGTTTTCCTATATGTTGTTTTCAGGGCAGATGTACTGCCTTAAGGAAATATGTTTAAAAAGCTGGAGTTTCTACCTGTTAATGTAAAATGGTCCCAAGAAAAAGATAAAGGACAAAATTAAAAATTTACAATTATACTATAACCCTTGATTGTGTTTCCAGGAGTTGCCTAGCCCGGATGAAATTATTTGGTTTATAATGAGTTTTAGAAGAAATGAAGAGAATGGAGGTATTGGAAAATGAAATATGTCTCTTAATTGAAGAGAGACTATGATTGTTTCTTTGCAATCTAAATCAAATTATTATGACAGTGGTTTCTAGCAATTGAAAAGAGGAATTATTCTCTGGAAATAATGACTTCATTATATAACCTAAAAAATATAAGCTAAAAAAAATTTTAGTTATCTTTCTGCTGAAATAAATGATTTAAAAATGAAAATATTATTATTCTTGTTCCTCTGTAGAATTTAGTTTTTCTCAAAATAATATATAAGCATTGGAAGGCAGGTGTCTGATTCTATGCTGGAGTTTTTATTTGGGCCACTAGGAGATGTAAACTACCTGGGTAAAGGAAATGGAGCTATATATGTGCCGTATATACATATATATATGTACACATTCAAAGGTATATAAAACGTTTATGATTTTAATTGATTTCATAGAAGTTTCAAGAAGTTAATTTTTAAATTTGCTCTTTGAGGTGAATATAATTTACATTTTCAAGAATATAATTTGCACCTTTATGTTATACATACAAACACATAAATAATCCAAGTACATGAAAAAAAAAAACTACATTGGATGTAGGATGCCCCAAATATTGATTCTTACAAAAGAAGTGTGATAAATTCATTTTCCTCACATTCTGAGAGAAAGAATACTTTTAAGTATTTATTTTCTACATTTGAGGGAAAGTGATCTCCCCAAACTCCATTGCTCACTAGATTTTTAATAATGTGAAGTACTACCCAGTTTCAGCCTTAAGAACAAATACTAATTGTCCAAATCCAGATGTTAGAAATAATTACTAAAGCCTTCAGTCATTTTCCTTTTCCCATTTACTGGTACATGGACCATGCAAATCATTACTCAGGCATGGCCCTTAAACTCTTGGAGTCTTGATTGGGTTCTCACATTTTGGAAACTGGGAAATTTGGTAAAACAATGTAATAGTACTTATCTGCCTGTCTGTGTATCTATTCATTTATCTAATTAATCTCTCTCTCTGTCTACCCTACGAATTTATCTGTCCATCTCTCACCAGCTTACCTACCCTACATGTATTATGTGTATTACTCTTTCTTCTATTAAACATGCACTGTCTTCTTCTGTATATATAGTTACATATATAGTAGTTAGTTACATTTCTTTTTTTCCCCCATTTTTGTATAATAGATTAACTTTTAGAATCTAGGCATTTGGAAGCAAATCTTCATAGAATCACACTCTTGGAGAGTTGTAATTGTTTGAAAATTCTTCCTTGTTTTGAATTGAAACTTCTGTCCATTGGGCTCACTTCTAGTAATGAGCAGCATGCCCAATCTTTCCTGAAACACTGATCTTATTTTGTAGTTCGACTGTTCCTTTCTCCTTTCATCTTCAGCTTAATCCTCTCCTACAGGCTGTCACACCCAGCTTTGGGACTTCTTTTTAGATACATACCTCTAGACAAGAAATGTTTGTATGTACAACTATATGTATGTACCCCCTCTCCCTGGTTACTTTCTTTTTCTGAATTCTGATTGCTAATGTATTATCCATAAATCTCAGTTGCAAACAGTCCTGAAAAAGGTCACCTATGTTCATACCAATGTGAAGAATTAAGGGCAGTTGTTACGGAACTCAGGTCCAGTTGCTTGCCACTAGAAGATCAACACCTGAGAGGCAAGTGTTGCTAGAAAGGAAAGTTGCTTTTAATTAGAATGCCAGCAATCTGGGGAGATGGTGGACTCATTGTCCCCAAAAACCAACTCCAGAGATTCTGCTTGGCCATGAAAGTTTTAAAGGGAAAAGGGAAAGTAATTTCAGTTAATTATTGAGATGAGGGTCAGAGTCATCGTCATCTCCCACTGTGTGCAGGCTTGTTGACTTCCTATGGTCTTTCTTTAGATGCTATCTTATTCATACAGTTCATGAGATTACTGAAGGGGAAGCTAGGGAGGAGATCTGGTCATCTGTTAATTACTTATTCATTTCTACTTCTTTGATCTACGGAAAGAACCAACAGGTTAGGCAAGGTATTGTATGAATAGAAGATTCAAAAGGAGTGCCAGGGCCAGAAATGAGTAGAGCGTCGGGATGTCTGATATAAAAGTAGTTACAGTGTAGCTTTTCTTAAATTGACAAGAAAAGGGGTTTCTTGCTGAGGATGGTTTCCTGCGAAGAGCTGCTTACATAACAAATGTAATAAATTTGAGATTATAAACTAGTGTGATTAAAAAAACCTTGTAAGTCTAATTTTGATTCCTTCTGTATGCTACTCTCAAAGATAAATTTTCTGAAAATAAGACTTACTCAAATCAATATCTCAAAATGATACCATGTACAGAATGAAGTCTGAATGCTGTATCGAGGCACCGCAGACCCTTTAATCCAGTTAGCTAACTTTATCTATAGCTATTCTCTCATTAAAAACTTTAGTAAAATAAATCTTCATATTATTCTTGGATAGACAGTGTATTTCGAAAGGCCAGTCTGTTTGTATTTAATTCCTGCTCTGCTGCCTTCTCACTGTATAGCTTGGGTAAATTAATTAAGTTCTCTGTGCCTCATTAAAAAGGAACAAATAATAGTATCTACTTCATGGGGTTATCATGATGAGTAAAAGTGTTCTTACATGTAAAAATCACAGAAAATCATACATGACACATGGGAAGAATTCAATATATATCAGCAAAAAATGACACATATGCTTCATTTAGTTTATTTTCACATACCATTTCTTTTTCCTATAAAATCATTACTTCTTTCTCTTTATTTAAACCCTCCCTTCCTTCAAGACACATTTCAGATCTGATCTCCATCCTTCAATGATGTCTCCCCTTCTGAAGTTGTGTGTTTCTTTCCTTTTTTTCTTTTTTCTTCTTCTCCCCACCTCTTTTTTTTTTTTCTTCTGTCATTGACACAGTGCTTAGTTTGGGCAACCAAATTATTTATTATTCAAGTTGGGACTTTTTTTTTATAGTGAAAATGAGTACTGTTGATTATGCCACTGGGATAACTGGCATAAATTGGGACTGACCTAGGCAAAGAGACAGATGGATACCCTATCAATAGGGGAGTCTTAAGTTATCAAATCTATTATTATCAAATCAAAGCAAATTTTGTACGCAAATTGTTATGGCAGTTCTCCCATCAATTTACATGTCAGGAAATGAGATTCATTAAAATGAACCTCAGCTATTTCTGGCCATTCCCAGAGTACTGCATCTCATCTGTTCAGGCACAAAGCCCTCAGGTTCTACTGCTCAGTCTTCTTTGATCCTAGTGTTTCTTCTGCCTTCCTGACCGCTGATCCTTAGGAGATAACCACTCCATCAGTGCCCCACCACACTGACTCCCTACATTACCCCTCCTCACCCCCACATCCCTCTCCAGGCTCTGGAGAGGAGGAACTGCTCTCACTTGTATCATGCCTTCCCACAATGCACATGCAACACAACCGAGACCATGATAATCCTTGTCTAGGCACCATAGAAAAAAGAAAGGAGTTGAGAAGTTTAAGTTAGAAAATTCCAAACAACCACTGTTTAAACCTGTGCTCACACTTGTGGTCACTTATAAGCCCATTCTTTGCCTTTCTTTCAGCCTGTCTTCTGTGACCAGGGACAGCTCAAGCCCCACTATTAGAACCACTCCAGAATTCGCAGTCGTCTTCATGCGTCAAATGTCCCTACCCAGAAAAGAGACAAATTTCTTTTATACCCAGGTTCTCCCACACCCACCCTTTCCACTCCAGCCCTCTGGTTTAACGTCTTTTAGGATGATTGGCAATAGCAAAATCTCTTTCTGGGGAAGCCACCCCAATCCTCAAGGATGTGGTCTGGTTCTGTTCTCTTGTTAATATAATCCTAATAGCCTGACATTGATATTTCCCTAAAACTAGGATATTTACTTTTACTCATTATCACCTGTTATATAGCATCTGCTACTTTGCTATGTTGCCTTTTCATAAATATGTTCTGTATCCATAACTTGATTGTGTGTTCCTTGGGAGCAAGTATTTCCTTTGCCTAGTTCCTGACACAGCAGTGGTGCTCAGTGAAAGTCTGTGGTTGATGAGTGTGGGTGACGTGGTAATACAGAACACTCCTAATTTATGAAATACCCATTCCTTACTCCAATATCACTTCCTTCTTTCAGAAGTAGTTCATGTGTAGAACAACTTTCCATGAATTTCTGGGTTCTCTTGGTGGAGCCATGTTGCCTCCTGGTCTACTCAGTGCATTCTCCTGGTCCATGCTTCTTATGTTGTGATGTCACTTCCTTTCTGGGACAAGTTAGTCTTGTATCCTTGAGATCAAGCACAGGCCAGCTCAAACCTTGGTGAAGGGTTTGTTCAGGAAGTGAAATCCACAAGAGATATGTGCCATAAAATCACCAATATTAATGCTGGGCTCATGGAGGAGATTTGTGTTAGGAAATTTCCCCACCAGCACTATCTTTTTCTGAACAGATCTGTCAGTAGAACTTCAGTGGCCTGCTCTGGCATCTCTTCAATTGTTTAACACAAATATTCCTCTCAAGTATACATTTTCCTCTTTTCAACTCTTACAGTTTTCACATAATAATATATCTTTGTCAACCAACACATTCTATCTGTGCTCCATTGGATATCAAACATGACACAAAGCAAGGAAGGTCTTACTCTTTTATCAGTGTAATGTTTTTTTCTATCTTTTGTGCTGACCTGGTGTCAGCAGCTATTTCGCTAGAGACCATCATCAGTACATACAGTTAACCGCAGAGATACATACTCAGATTTTGACCTTTGTTCTACACACTGAGGACAAAGAAGAAGGAACAAAACTGATAGTTTATCTGAATAGAAAATGATGGAAGAGTCAGGAAAGGTATCAGTAAATGAAAAATTCTACCAATTATTATAATTTGGTTTTAAGGTGGTTTGTAAGATTTGCATATTCATTTCAGCCAAATAAATTGAACTCTTCCAAACAATGGAAGATCTGTTATTTTTATTATTTCATTTACTGCTATACAGTTTAATGCTTTGCATTTTTGCTGGGCATTATAGCATCTACCTGGCTTGTAAACAAATAATAAAATTACAACTTAGTCTTTGGTAGTAGGTTCATAATATTAATTATCTTATACTTTATGCAGTGTGCAGTAAACTCAGGGACATTATATTGGCAAACTATGGAATCTGGTCTGAGAAACTATAAACTTAGCATTTGCTGGAAATCAGTGAGGGGGACAAATTAATACTACCTCTCTTCCTCAAGGAGCAAGGCAAATGGAAGTCCAAATATTAGCTCTATTTTTCATAACGCTAGTATTTCAGACGAATTTCCTTACCAAGTCATAAGTGTCTGGATTAAGGCAGCCTGCTGCACGTACACCACAAACCAAAGGGTGGAAATCTGGCTGGAGCCTGATGGATTGCCCGCTTGCTGTAGACAGGGCCTTCCTAAGAGAATGGACAGCCTAGAGGAAAGGGTTTTCATAACCTATGTTCTCCTTCTGGACTCAAGTCACTTAGGGGATGGTGAATGAGGAGGTAGAGAGAGGCCAGGAGTGTTTTACTGATAAGATTCCCTCTGCATCAAAGGAAACATCAGGAGTGGCCATTAAGCAACTGTCAGCATGAAAATTTCCTGGGGTTTTGAACTTTAATCCATTAGGCTTAACTATTAAATCTTTGGACAGCCAAAGTTATAACCATCCCACTGAGAAAGGGGAGCAGGGGTCTTTTAGGATGACCCTTCCCCTGAGGCTGCTCTGCAAGTTTCCTAGTCTCTGTTCCATTGAGTACCTACCGGAAACACTAGTAGGCGGTATAGAGTTTACACCCAAAAGGCTCTAAAATAGATCATAACAGTAATCAGTGAAATTAACTCCTCCAAGGCCACTCTGCATTCAAGGCTGAAGTTCGCTTGTGTGTTACTTATACTGTATGTCCGAATGGCCTATCAGAGGTTCTTCAGAGAGAGCAAATGACAAGTCACAAAATACAATCCTCTCCTTACTATCAACTTCCCAAGGAGAAATGAAAGTTGTAAAGTTAATTCCCCTTTCAAGTTATATCCATCAAGTTCTGGTAGGAAGCAGATGGTATGCTCAAACTGGGCAATTGAGAATTAATAAAAGGACTGTTCACGCCAGTGAAGACAGAGTATAAGGAAATCAAGAAGGATGGACAATGTTATGGGTTATCAAGAGGGAATACTTGTCACCACCCTGGCCTGAAGGAGCACAAGGAGGAAGAGAGCCTCAGATTCTGGAGAAAGTAATCGTCAGGAGAGGGCTGCGTTCAATGGAGGGATGAAACTAACTTGTGGTGACCCCTGGAGGACAAAGGGAATAAACACCCTGACCTAATTTTCCTCTTCTGTTATTGCTTTCCAATGGTTGAATCCAGTGGGGAGTCAGAGGGCCAGGCACCTGTGCGACCCCTGAAGCACCAAGTATACAGAGTGATCCAGAGGAGCACGGAGAGGATAACTAGCTCATAAATTCAAGTTTAAGAAAGAGGGCGAAGAAAATAAAGTCTAAAATCAAATTCTGTTGCCCTTGTGTTGTAAAATGCCAAAGAAAGTTAAGTCCCCAATCCATTCTGTTTAACTTAATATTCTGCTCAGTCTCAGCGAGAGTAAATTTCTCAGTGCTTGGCAGAGTTGGATTTCTTTTAAAAGGTGCAGGCTGGGCTGTCTTCTTTTGGAATGGGTGTAGATCCTTCAGGGCCTCAGAAGTTGTATTAGCTTAATGCCACATGTTTTATGAGCTACACTTTTATTTGTTTATTTAGGTTTTTTGGGTTTTTTTCCCCCTTTTGTACTGTTTAGTCTTTCTGTGAGCTACACTTTTAAAGAGACCAAAGAGACCAAGGACACATCAGAGTGTATCAGCTTTAAGCGCACACAGCAAATTCTCAAATGACCCACCCAATCCGTAGTCCCAAGAATCATTAAATGAGGCAAGATAATATTTCCAGAATCCAGAACCCAGGATCTAGTCTAACCAAATACTGGTTGTCAAAGACCACAATGTAGGCTCAAAGATACTTAAATGAAGGCGCTCAGAGAAAATATTCTTGATCTAGCCTTGCTATTATGCCAGGCAGTCCATGCCAGTTGGTCCAGAATTCATAAACTCAAATGGGAGAAATCAGTAAGAGGTTAATTTTTCCTTTATGCATATATGGGGGAAAAATCCACCTCTGCACAAAGTCCTCTTCCAGATTGTGCATTTGAGACAAGGCTGCTGTTTTTCAAAGTTTAGAAATTTTTTAATGGTGGAAGCTCCATACAGAAAATCCTATTTGAGGAGACATTCTTTTTTATTATCTATTTATTTACTTTTAAGCTTTTTTTTGAGGGGGGTGAGTCATTAGGTTTATTTATTTTTATTTATTTATTTATTTTTGGTGGAGGGAGGTAATTACATTTATTTATTTATATTTTAATGGAGGTACTGGGGATTGAACTCAGGACCTCATGCTTGCTAAGCACACGCTCTATTACTGTGCTATACCCTCTCCCCACAAAGAGACCCTCTTTTCCATCCCATGTACAAAGTCTCTTACTTTTGCATTTCTTCTTTGTACTGTTGATCTGTGCCTGACATTGAAAATCTAAACCTAGAAACTTACTAGTGTAGTGTAGCACAGGTAAAACTCGGGAAGGGCATGCTGTGAAATCCCTTCAACATAATAGAAACAAATATTCTGTCTCCTGTCTGATTTTAGGAACTCTGTATAAAAAGACTGCTTCCTGTGGTTGAATTTTTGCCTCAGCCACACCTGCTTAAGGAAGCTGCAGCAGAATCCCGCCTCCCGAGCCTACCAGGTTAGCTCTTGATACATCCTTTGAGGAGGCCCACAACCCTGCATTCCGTATGGCTATCATCCTGCTAGTCCTGGTGCATGTGGCATTGTTCCCCTAAAAAAGCCTTTTTAAGTGGTGATCACCAGCAAGTGAAAAAATACCATGGGGCTTAAGTCTTTCAAGCCAGGGCAGAAAAAAACCCAGTTGCATAATTATAAACTCCAAGAGAGTCTGATAATTTTTCCACACATGGTCAAAGTAAAAAAAACTGAAACCATGAATCGTAGCTACCCCAGAAGCCTCAGTCATGCCTGGTGTGTCAGTCCCGAAATAGCGAATTCTCCCTTCTGTTACAAAGATCCTGGCCCCATGTAGCAGATACTGATACTGATGCTCCATCAAAAATAAGCATAGTCCTCCTTACCCACCACAGAGTAAATCTTATGTCCGGACCTGGAGCAGTAAAGAGTATAATCTTCTGTAGGGCATTTGGTTCCCGAGAGAAAGGAGAGTGGAAGGAGCCAGATAACACGTGCTCAGTTTCTCTTTCTGTGGCAACTAGGAAAATGCACGGCTTGCATCTTCTGCAGCAGGGAATGTAATTGACTGACTGCCCCAGTTGCTGCCCTTCTGAAGCCAACTCTGCTATTGCTCTGAAGCATCTGGGGTTGCTCCTATACAGTGACCAAACATGGCTTGGGGACAGGTGCCAGCCCATTCCTCAGACTTTTTGAATGGGCAGCCTAGGTGTGAGGTCCCCATTGGCCTTGCCAAGCCTCTCAGAATGGCACCACAGTCTGAGACTTTTACTGAGTCTCCTTAGCAGATACCAGACCTGCATCGCATTGTGAAGGCTCTCGCCTCCCTTCCTTGGCTCCCTTCCCCTCATCCTTCATAGGCATTTCCCCCAATAAACCTCTAGCATGTCTAATCCCATTTTGCATCTGCTTCATGGAGGACTTGAACTAACATACCTTACAAACTCATCAACTTGATGGGTAATTCTGCCCATCTCCCCTAGACTGAGTGAAGGGAAGGATGAGAGTGTGAAGCTGAAAAAAAAAATATCCTTTCCACATGGAATACGATATCAGGATTGGAAAATAAGCTGCAAGCCTTATGGTTTCATTACTAGAAGTTAGGGAAACTAGACTGTATCCAGTCTTAGTCTGTTTCAAATATGTCTGCATCAAAGTATGTCAATGGAGTTGCACAGTTGCCAGGAGCAGAATATTGAGCTTTTCATTGTGATGAGAAAATATAACTGATTAACTAATTGAATAAAAATTAATCAGTTATTTAGTTTTTAAATTTCAAACTTTAAGTAATTGCTCTTGTGTCTTACACATGCTATGACCTCCTGATTCTTTTTAGTGCATTTCTATTTGGTTAAAATTGTCAGCATCCAAACCAACTATACTTAAAAAAATTGTCAGCGTCCAATCAGTTGCTCAGACTAGAAATTCTGATTCAGCTCTTTCTTTATGGTCCATAATTAACCCATTGTCAGAGACTTTATAATGTACTGTTCTAAAGAGATCCAGAATCTTTTCCCTCCTTTCCATTTTTTTTCTGATACTGTTCTTGTCATCAAATTTGACTCGTTTAAATAGCCTTGTCTGTCTTCAGACTCTTCGTTATTCCAATTGAATCTTTTTTTTAATCTATAAACCAAATTCTATTACTTTCCTGCTTAGAAATTACTTTCCATTACCTGTAAGATGAGGTTAAAACTTATCATGATGCAAAAAATTCTTTGTAATTTGACCCCAAACTCTCTTTTGAGACTCATACTAGCAAAACTTCCCTTCTTCATGTCCCTTGCTCTAGCCACACAAAATCATTGAATGCTCCTTATATTTGCTAGTTGTTTCACGTCGTTGTGTAATTGTGAATGTTTTTCTTTAGGGCTTGAGTTTTATTTCTTCTTCCCACTTTCCTTTCTCTGATGACTTCTTCCACGTTCTTTGAAGCCTGGCTTAAAATTACCTCTTCAAAAAGGACTTCGAAGATTTCCCAGGCAGAATTACTCATCTCTAATATTTGCTCTTAAAACAAATGTAAAAAAATTGTGTAAAACTATTGGGTGTAAGATAGGCTCAAATATGTGTTGTACAACATGGGGAATATAGCCAATATTCTGTAATAACTGTAAATGGAAAGTAACTTTTAAAAATTATAAAAAAATAAAAAAATTAAAGAAAAACCACATTGTATATATAAATCTACAACGGCACTTTTCAGTTATATTTTTCTCCCTATGTGTCATTGTCCCTTTTGATTGTAAAGTCCAATGAGGGTAGGCAATTCTGGGTGGCACAAAATAAATTGAATTTAAGTGAAAATTTCAAGATATAGAAAAAGGGTCTAGAAATAATCAACATTAAAATGTATTTCTCCTTTAACATATATTTCTGTTCAATAAATAGTAAACAAATTCTAATTAATGTATATTTTAAGTAATAGAAAGTAGCAGAGCCTTGCTACAGCCTATTTTCAATATCATGAAATATTTAATATTTTGGTTTTCATCAAAAAGGCAGTATATAATAATGCAGTATTACTTTAGTTATATTGTTGCAACTGAGTGTCTCTCATATCATTAGCTCCAAAGAACAGTTTTAGCTTAGGGTATACTGAAGTCATAAGTCGAAAACTGATGGAAAATTTTATAGGCATTATTTCTCTTTGTACTCCTTTTTGTTTTATTGTCAATAGTCAGCATCAAAAATAACCGTAACTTATGTAGCAAAAGGAACCTAAATGTAGTTGGATGTATTTTTCAATGTTGAACTAAATTACTAGAGCAAATACTAACAGTTGAATATGTAGCTGATAAATCATAGACATATACAAGCAACATTAATGAAACATTCATACTGAATACAGATTCATTTTTAGCAATTTAGAACATTTTTGAGCAACTTCATTTAGCAAGTTGTTCTTACTGAAGGAGGGGAGAAGATGTATGACCTCTTTTGGTCTTAGTTTCCTTAGTTGTAAATTGAAAGAATTGGTCTAGGCTTACTCATTGATTCAGAATGCTTACATACCAGATGTTAGTGCTGGAAACACAACTATGAGCAAGATAGACATAGCTCCTGCCTTCTATTGACTTAAAAGTCATAGGTAAATTTAAATTTCTTTTTCCTTTAGGGCTTCATAAACATGGCATGATGATATAAAATTGAGAAGGATAATGAAATATTATTCATATTTTCTTTTTATTCAGAAGCAGCACAGTTTACTGATGTTTATAAGATTAAAATTTCTTTTTGGAGGACAAGTTTTGATGGTTGAATTGTGGTAAACATATTGCCACTATTTTGTTTAGTAATTGGCCCCCAACTTTTTTTTTCTGGCCCTTGACTTTGAACAATAGAAAATTGGTTAATGTATTGACCACACATAGACTAAGGTTTAGTCAGACATACACATTTTAATTCCCAGAATCCCTTATACAGATTTCATTATGCACACTGAGTCTTACTTGATTCTAGATTGGTATTACAGTCTATGGCCTTGTATTATTATTATTGTCTTTGGACTTGGTAATGGGGACAGGACATTCTTCTATTGCTTTAAATGCTGTAGCAGAAGGGACAACTGATTCAGAAATATGAATTATTTAGCCAACTTTTAAAATTGATAGGTGGATGATGAATAAGGAGGACAAAGAAATAAGCAAATGTCCACTGTCTTAGTAAATCCGCCCCACGGAAGCTTTCGGGATTACCCAGAATGACGCAAAGACACTAAGAGGAAGATAATGATTTTTGAATCCATGTTATAAATGCTTTCCATTTTAGTTGCTAATTATGTATTTGTTAATACCATCGGAGATATTTTCACTATCACACTCTGATCATATCCAAAGAACTAATCTTTAGAATCAGAAAACCTGCCACCTTACTTTTAAAAATGTTATCCAGCCGTGTTATATCTCTCCTAAGTGGAACAACTCAATGACAGAAGCAGGCACCTTTCAGCTTACTTTTCCATTTAAAATGTGAAAAACTGTAATATTCCTTAGTGTAGCAGGAATGACATTTTCATGGTATTACACCAAAATTGATTTTTTCCTAGTAATTTTATGGCTCTCATATGAAGAGCTATCCCTGGTAGCTCAGATTATACTACTATTCTTTAGTGTAGAGAAGATACCTCATCTATTATTGAGGCTGGAGACTGAGGTTTAATGTCTCCTGGGAAGAAGGAAGAAGTAAGAGAGATGTCGCCCCTCAGGCCAACACTTCATGACAAGCGAATGAGCCTCTCCCACACGAAGTCTTGATTTGCCTTGATCAGTGGCTTCTGCACTGGACCCTGGGGTGGACAGTCCAAGCACGTGAGCCATTGAAGAGCCATCTCTCAGATTGCTATAGTTTTGTGGGTCTCATGGACATGAGCCCCCGTAGTTTTCAGAGTTAGATGTTTTGGAAGCTTGTTTCTCAGGTACAGGTCTGTGTGTGTGTGTTGTGTGTACAGAAATTTTCTTTTTTTTAAATTGAGGCATAGTTGGTTTATAGTGTGGTGTTAATTCCTGGTGTACAGCATAGTGATTCAATTATACACATATATATTATATATATACATATATAATATATATGTATATATATATATATTTCCTTTTCATATTCTTTTTCATTATAGGCTATTACAAGGTATTGAATGTAGCTCCCTGTGCTATACAGTAGGACCTTGTTGTTTATTTTATAGATAGTAGTTAGTATCTGCAAATCCCAAACTCCCAGTTTATCCCTCCACTACCCTCCCCTTTCAGAGGCAGGTCTTAAAAGGACTGTGAGTCAGTCCCCGTGCAGGGGGTGGGGGTTATGGTGAGACTGTGTTCCAATTTCTCCCACTCACTTTGATGTGGGTCTTCTCTCTTTACCAGTGACGTCGCTCACTCAGCGATTTTTTAGGTTTATTTTTAAAGGAAGCTGTTCCATATATAGCTGTAGATGGGGTGTGTTCATGGGAGGATGTGAGTTCTGGATCCCCTTATGTGACCATCTTGAACTAGAACTTTAGACCCCATTTCTTGATGGAAGGTGGCAAGGTCATATTGTGGAAGAGAAAGTGGGATGGGAGGCATTGTTCTGGCAGCCTTTGGAAAGTACAGGGAGAATCCCTGAACCATATTTACTTGAAAGGGAGTGCTGTACACTAAAAGGAGACTAGTTAAACTCAAAGTGATTGGGATAATATTAACTGAAAATTTAAATTCCCCTGTTACTCAGTGAAATGTGGGTTCACTGAAAAGATTAGTTTTCTTTCTCACGTATTGTAGTAACAGATACTTATTTTGCAATCCCACTATGTTAGCCTAATAGATTTGGGTTTAATTTTGAAACCACTATGTTCTCTGTCAATGACATTTTAATAGCTAGCCTGTATCTCCACTGTCTAGTCTCAGTTTCAACTGTCCATGAACAAACATTTCTCTCTTGATCTATAGTCAGTCTTTTGAATATCTCCAAATGATGATTGCCTATTTCTTAAGGGTCTCAGAAGTTTTTCACCTGAAATAATAGTCTATGATGTCTTTGAGAATACACGTCTCTTCCAAGTTTCAATAAGTTCTTCAGATTAAACAGCACTTTTATTTGCCTTTAAAAGTTATTTCTTTCCTTTTTAGTTTGGGTGATTATCCCTCATGCCTCCAGTATCCCTAGTCCCAGGTGAATTTTGCATATGCTATATTGTTTATTTACTAAATTAGACTTTCTTATTGTCCCCCAGTTTGTCATCCATGTCACCCACTCATCTAACAGAAATGCACAGAAGCATGGAGAATTTTAAACGTCTAAGCAATTGGCTTAGTATCCATATATCATTTACTGACTTCATGCTTGCTATTTTAAATTTTAATGTTAATGACTTTTTTAATATTAATGAGATTTATTCCTATAATCTTGTGGTAAATACACTTAAACAGAATGTGTCCTCTTTGTGCTTTGATTATTGTTACAATTTCTAGAGGACAGGAAGAATTCATGGAAGGGTATTTTGACATGCAGCTACAATCCTTTATGATATTTACTATATACTATCACATACAGTATTTTGTTCTATGATGATGTAGTTGAAAGGGCTTTGGACAGAAGACTGTATTTTGGTTATAATTTTGCTGTTAAATAAGAAGTTATTTCTCTTTCTTGGGCCTTTAGGTTCCTCATGTTAAACCCTAACACAGTGTGTTAGATAAAATAATTTCAAAGGTTCCATCCAGTGTTGTCAATGTATTCGTTTCTTTTATTTTAAGGAAGTGATGAAGAATAATAAAGAATCTATAGTTTAATTTTGCACAAAATGATTCTCACAAATATCTACTTTCTACTTGGTCACACACTGGCATTTATGAAGGAATTGTGTTGAGGTTTTGACTATTTCTTAACTGTATAACTTTAAATGGATTTTGTAGAATCTTGATGAATTACTGAGGTGTTTTTCATTATAAAAGTGGAAAAATTTTTCTGCACAGTAACATAGCAGTTCAAATAAGTTTAGAAATACCACAAATGAATAAACGTAACATTAAATTATCCTTGAACTTCAGGCATATGACATAATTTAATTTTGTTGTATGATAGAAATGCCTCATTTCTATTCATGTAGAAGAATAGAAAAATAAACTAGTGGAGATAGTGGAATACTTTGGAGAGAAAATAGTCAATTTAAGTGCAAATAACAAAGAAAGATTACTGATAGGTATAAAAAAGAAAAAATTTACCTCATTTTAATGATTATTGTGAAAAGTAGTACATTTGTTTTAGGAAAAGGTAGTTAAATATTTAGCTTTTTACAGATGGAGAGTATATTATCTTAAATTGTGAATTACATATTTCATGATATTTGATTACATTTGAGGTTTTATTTAATATTAAATTACATAAGCCAATAGCTGAGTGTAATCAAAGCACATTATTTTGGAAACCACTAAAACATGATAGTCATTTTTACCGGGTGAAGACTAGAATTAGATTTGCAATGTTTTCCTTTGGCAGAACAGACTTCCATTAGAGGTGGTTTATATATTTTCTAGCCAGAAATTATTTTCCCCCAAACAATATTGTTTGTAAAACTATAATTTATGATAGATTTAAAAATTAATTAGAATGATGTTGATGGACCCTGAGTCCAATTCCCTTGACCATTTAGTTCTCTTCCCTTTTTTACACAACAAGTCTTACATATCGCAGAACCCTGGGCATCAAGAGAGCCATATGAAAATCAATACCTTATCGTATAAAGTAATTCTATATTAGTATATCAATGGCAACATTAACTTATTACAACACTGACCAAAATTTGAGAAAGATATACATTATTTATTGAAATTTTTTCATATATGTATATAATCCGAATGATTGTTGCCTTACTAATAGATATTAAAATCCTTATGTTGCAAAGAGAGTGGCATATGAAAGAAAAGTAGTGAAGTTTAAAATGGTATTCCAGATCATCTAGAAATAATTGAATGAAAAAGGGAGTTTATGTATAAGAAATCAATGGCTATCCTCAGACTCATGAAATTAAGTGTTGCTTTCAAGTTTGTTCAAATTGCTACATTGAAATCCTGGCTAGAGTCCAATGTTTGTGAAAAGCACAGCACTATTGATTCTGATTTATCAAAAATAGTAGGAAACATGCGTTGTTTTGGGTTGTTTTTATTGAATCATTTCACTTTTGAAGACTTAAAATGACTGGAGTGTCAGAGCTGAATGGTTCTCTGGATATTAATGAACTGCTTAGATTTACTCAGATGAGGTTTGCAAGTGGCTGGAAATCTCTCTAACACATTTTATGGCATTTATATATGTAATGTGTTTGTCTTTGTGGAATGTTTGCCACTGAGCATCTTCCTGAGAAGCAGTCGATAAAGATTTGACTGACAGAACACAGAGCTACTAGCCTAACAGATGTTTTTGTTGGCAGTCCCAATATAGCAGAAGCAGACTTACTTGTCATTGTTCACATGCTTTCCTATCTTCCTCAATTTTCTGTCACCCTTAGTCATAAACACTGTACCATCTCCTCTGAGCATGTAATCTCACATTCACCTCACCTTTTTCTCATCTCATCTTCCAGTCATCAGCAAATAAAGAGAAGTTATCATTTCTCTGCTCCACAAAGCCATAACCATAATTTTCAATCAAAACCTCCATGCTCTTGAATCTGAACTGGATTATTCACGTGGGAAACTGGGCCAAGGCCTATTGGTCCTCAAATTAGCTTATGTTTTTCTAGAAAGGGAAAAGCAGAATCACCAGCTAACTGTCACAATAATCTTCCCTTGATAATAACATCACTAATCCTTGAAAATCTTCAAGGTAGTTTTATGTTATAGAAATTACCCAAGCCCCTGAGAAGTTCTGAATTAGACACTCCTATTCGTGAGCCAATGGTATAGTCACATTGAGCTAGGAACTGCTAGAGATAAAACAAGCATGGTCCCTCACTTCAAGCATTTATAGATCGTGTGAAGGCCAGTGTTGTGCTGTGGTTAAGAGCATAGATTTCAGAGCCACATTGCCTGAGTTCAAATCTCTCTTCTGTCACTCTGCAACTCTGGACAAATTATTTAACTTTTCCACAGTCTCAATTTCCCCTCAATTACCCGTATGTCTTCAGTGACGATTATGAAAATCACAACCTTATGGAGTTGTGAGAACTCAATAAGTTAATGTAGGTAAAAGACTTTGTGCCTGGTACATAGTAAATGCTTTGTGTTTGCTCTTGTCATTAGTTGGCAAGTCACTTCTTTGTCTCTGTTTCTCATTTCTCCATGCTACATGCATTTTTTTTAATTGAAATATAGTTCATTTACAATGTTGTGTTAGTTTCAGGTGTATAGCAAAGTGATTCAGTTATGTATATTAACTGACCAGAGAGAAAACACTTAAAGAAAAATGTTATTTAGAACAGATAACAGTCTGTAAAGAGGATCTGCCTTCTTTAAATTATGACCAGCTCAAAGATCTAAATTTACTTGATGGCTGCATAAAAGAAACATTAAGACTTTGACCTCCTCTCATGACCATGATCAGAATGGCCAAAACTCTTCAGACTGTGGCTAGGTATATCATTCCTCCAGGATATCAGGTGTGTGTTTCTCTCGCTGCAAAGACTTAAAGACTCATGGATAGAACATCTGGACTTTAATCCTGATTGCTACTTACAGGACAATCCAGCATCAGAAGAGAAGTTTGCCTAAGTGCCATTTGGAGCTGGGCGCCATCGTTGTATTGGGGAGAATTTTGCTTACATTCAAATTAAAACAATTTGGTCCACTATGCTTCGTTTATATAATTTGATCTCACTAATGGATATTTTCCCACTGTGAATTATACAACCGTGATTCAAACCCCTGAAAACCCAGTTATCCAATACAAGCGAAGATCAAAATGAAAAAGGCTACAAGGAACTAATATGTGAAACATCATTATAAACTGCCAAAGCACTGAAGAGAATGAAGCTTATGTATGCTTTTTCAGCTTCTTTTCCATTATAGGGTATTACGTGATATTGAATATAGTTCTCTGTGCTATACAATAGGTCCTTTTTGTTTATCTATTATATGTATATTGGTATGTATCTGTTAATCCCCAATTTCCAATTTATCCCTCCCCTTGCCTTTCCCTTTGATAACCATAAGTCTGTTTTCTATGTGAGTCTATTCCTGTTTTGTAAATAAGTTCATTTGTATCACTTTTTAGATTCCACATATAAATGATATCCTATGGTATTTGTCTTCTTTGTCTGACTTACTTCACTTAGAATGGTAATATCTCAGTCCACCTATGTTGCTGCAAATGGCATTATTTTATTCTTCTTTATGGCTGAGTAATATTCTATTGTGTGTGTGTATATATATCACATCTTTATCCATTCATCTTCTCTTGATGGACATTTAGGTTGCCTACATGTCTTGGCTATTGTAAATAGTTCTGCTATGATCATTGGGGTGCATGTATCTTTTTAAATTAGAGTTTTCATCTTTTCCAGATGTATGCCCAAGAGGGAGATTTCTGGATCATATGGTAAGTCTATTTTTAGAGTTTTAAGGAACCTCCATACTGTGCTCCACAGTGGCTGCACTAATTTGGATTCCCATCAACAGTGCAGGAGAGTTCCCTTTTCTCCACACCTTCTGGCTGCATGCATTTTAGACTCATTGAGCTGAACTCCAAAAATAATAATGCAGAAAATGCCTCTCCCAGTATTTACTTGCACCAATTGATAAGTTGTGTGAGTGTGAGTGAGGAAAAGAGCAGAGAATGAAGCCAGTATTTGGTACGTGTTTCCAGTCAGGCTAATGGACTGGGTCTGAATGGCCTTGCTTAAAGACTGACAGAACTACTGCTCTATGAAAGATCTGGGAAAATGCCAGGCAAGAGCTGATGGGCAGAAGCTGGGCGAACTCTCAAGCAGGACTTTGTGAACAGCAAACAGAATTATTTTGGAGTGTTGCGGGAGAGCTTCTGAAGGCTGACTATATTGACTTATCACTTATTCCACTTCACTCTAGTCTACTTGCCTCATTCAAGTAAGTCAATACCCTTTTAACACTGGGCACTTAAACAAAAAAGAAACCTATTCAGTAGGTGCAGGCCCAGGTAGGAAAATCTAAGAGTGAGGCATTTTCCAGGTCCCATTCTTTCACTGCTGGCTCCAGAGCTGATCCTCAGTAATAAGGTATTCTATCCCCGGGCATAGGTGGGGTAGCTCCAGTGTGATGGCTGCCCCTGGACCACAGTTGAGTGGCCTGGATCCCCATCTTCCTAATCCTGGGAGAGTGTCAGAAGGGTCCATGCTGATGGATAGATAATACCACCCGTAGCAACTGAGTTGGTGAACAGACCTCAGACCTGTTAGAGCTTTTTTGACTATTGCCTTCCAAAAAACTTCTGTCAGAGCAGAATCAGAATCTCACTAGTTCCTGTCTCCCAAGCCTGTCACCATGAGCTTATTTCTCACTGGTTAATTTCCCCCTAGTGCCCAGACAGAGAAGAGGGGCCTCAACCCCTTTAATAAATCAGAATACAGTAGATTCTTATTATTTGCTGCAGTTACCTAGACATTTGCAGGAACACTGAATTAGTGGATAGGAATCATTGCTCTAGGGTAGATCAGGATATCTCAATTCATTGGGTTTTGAGCTGGTAGGCAGTTAATTTATTAGTGGATCATTTTTATTCTTTGAAGTTTGTTTTAAAACTGTATCAACTTCATTGAAGGTCTAGGGTAGACCTTAGCTAGAGTAGCCCTACACCTATGATATGGCCTTTTGTCTGGTGTATCAGCTGAGTCCCTGGGTTGTGTGGCAGCTCAGAATTTCTATTTTGCAAGCAATTTGCAACCACCAGAATAGCCACTTTATTTTACAAATCCCTAGCAGTGGTTCTTTATCAGACCTTCCTGAGTCTCACTATGTGCATGCATGGCTTTAGGGTTTAACCGAAGTATTAGATGATCCTTATGTAGATTTGTGAGATCTTTCTTTACTCAGCTTCCTTGTCTATAGAATCCAGCTCCACAAACTTTAGCCTCCTCAGCAGCTCCAGACTTTGATCTCTGCCTCCTCAGCTCAGTGATATTGTTGTGCTCGGCTTGACCCCATCTCCCTGCATGTAATCTGGAAAATTTTCCCTGGGGCAGAAATTCAGGTCAATTTTGGGACTTAACCTTGTGTACGTCCTGTTTCAGGGATCAGAGTTCAGTGCTGCCTTTTGACCAAGGCCTGAAAATACTGTTTTATATATTTTGTCTAGTTTTACAGTCATTTACTATGAGAAAAGTAGTCTGGTACCAGTTACTTTATTATATTTGAAATCAGAAGTTCTCCTCTTGTGAACTTGGTATCTTTATTTGAATATTTTAGGAGAGGGAAAGGGGGAGGGGAACGATGGGGTAGGAGACTAAGAAGTACAAACTACTATGTATAAAATAAATAGGCTACAAGCATATATTGTACAACATAGGAAATATAGCCAACATTTTATAATAACTTTAAATGGAGTATAATCTACAAAAATACTGAATCACTATGTTATACACCTGAAACCAATACAGTATTGTAAATCAAATATACTTTAATAAAAAAACAGAAAAAACAAACAAACAAAAAAGATGTTTCAAATGCAATATGCTCCCCTCCAAATTCATGGTTTTCCCTCCCTAAAACTAAACCAGTTCAATTATACAAGTCAGAAATTTAGAAACTGCCTTTGACACATCCAGTGAATCATCAAGATCCCTAAATATATCTTGAATTTATACCTCTCTCCATCTCTACTAGCCACTTGGGAGACCAAGATATCATACTGAAATAGCCTCCCAACTGATTTTCTTAACTCCTGCCTCCTCCTTTCTCGATCTTCTCACTGTAGCCCTGCTGATCTTGTGTAAAGTCAGACCTCCTCGCCTCCCAGTTAGAATCCTTCAATGGATTTCATTTGGCTGTATGATGTGGGAAAAACTCCTTAACATGGCCTTATGTCTCAGTGTGGTCTGTTCTCTACTTACCATTCCAGTTTTGTTGATGATCTCATTTAGCTTATTCTCTTCTGGTCATTCCACGAGATTTTACTCATGCTAGTCCCTTTCTAGGCATGGTCTTTCATTTACTCACTTGGTTAACTTCCTCTCACCTGTAGGCATCAGTCCAATTCCCTCTTCTTTAGGGAAAACTCCTTAATCTCCTTGACTAGATCAGATACTTCAGTTAATATGCTCAAATAAATTCATATAAATCCGTTGACATTTCACATTTTTGTGATTTCTTTTGATTAATGTCTTTATCCTTTACCAGAGTAAATGTCATGAAAGCTATTTTGTTGATAATTTTACTGCCCATACTTAGCAATAGAGATGAATAATATAAAAAGAGGTGAAATGGAGGTGATCAAGAAACAGTGGTTGATTGAATAATCAAATCTGCTCAAAATGAATCATACAGTATGCATAGATACATCCCTGCCTGTAGCTGTTACCACTATGAGAATTACAAGTGTAATTTCCATTAGGAATATACAGTTCTTACCTATATCAGTGACAGAGATATCACAATACCGATCTCCAAACAGAATGAAAACCTCTTTTCTGTGAATTCTGTTTATATCAAGTTGTAAGTGAATATTTAAAATTTTATTGCTTGTTCTAGAATCTAAATACTAAAGTCCCAAAGGTATGTGCAAAAAGTGTTTCTAGGATCATGCAAGTGTTAAATATAAACATAAAATGAATAATACCTAAAGTTCTATTCAACATTCTTATACTATGATTCTGTGCACTTACATTAACTTAGGTGAGTATGCTTGTATGCCAGGCACTATTTTAAGTGCTTTACAAATATAACCTTACTTAATTTTCAGAACAACATTATGAGATAGGTATTATAATCTGTATTTTATAGATGAAGAAACAGAGGTACATATATGTTAAATAATTGTCTGATGTTCAACAATAGAATCAGAATTCAAACTCAGACTCTGGCTTTAAAAAGTTTAATATTTGCTTACATTCTCTTTATGTGGCCTTCAACATCTAGCCAGTTACTTGAAAGCCATAGTAACTTGAGGGTAAAAGTTTGGTCCCTCTATATAACAGAGTATTTTTTTATGCGTAGTCCACTCTGGGTTTTAAAAATCTACATCTCCTTTTTCATCTCAGCAAAGAAGCAGGTGAGAAAAATGACTATTTATATGAAGGTAAGGATAGGTACCTTGTTAACACTCTCCAAGAGGTATTTCTCTCACCTCATACATTTCCTGAAGAGAAATTGTGTTAATTTCAAAATATTTGTGAAAGTTGTGAAATGACCCAAATTTAAGAATTTCACTGTGACTCATTAGATAGAATGTGAGAAGCTAGAAAATTAGTTAAGTATACTCAATTTGGTAAATGGTTTGTCATATGATTTGATTTAAAAAAATCCTTTTAAGCAGGATGTAGATATTTGTAGGCTTGGCAAGGTGTCAAAAGGTATGAAATATTTGGAGGTCTCAGTTCAGCAGCAGTCTCAAAATAGATTCTCTTTAATGAAAGTTAAAAGTTAAAAGGCAAAATTGAAATTCAGCGTGCTTTAATGTCTCACAGAGTTGCCAGATTGCCAGATGATACTTAATTGGAAGCTCAGAAAATAATGATGAGGAACTAATCAGGAAAAATCTATTTGGTCTAAATCTCTGGAGAAGGAGGCTGCACAGACAGTAAACAGTAAACTGGAGACATTTAAAAATTAGTCAGATGGTGGGAAACAAAACAAAACCAGTCCCTCCCAACAACATCAGGCGTAAAAACAACAACAAAAGATAGAAAACAGCTGTTGAACTTAATATATCTCCACATCATTTTTTAGAAAGAAAGTTAGACTTTACTGAGCTAATAAGTTGTGAAGAATGAAAAGTAGCTCAGAGTGTGTCTGTACAATAGGATCTCTCTGAAATCAGCAGTGGCTGCTGGAAGTCTTTAATCAATGTTTATAATACATTTGCTCTATTTAAGAATTAGAACTTGAAATGTGTAAGTCCAATTTTGTCAGAACTTGAGGGGGAGGAAAAGTGTGGTCAGTAAACTAGAACTGTTGTTCTGGAAATTCAGAGTTGCATTGCTTTTCTTGTAACAACTGTCTTAACCCCTAGGTATATCTTACTGGAAGCACAGAGAACTTCCAGGGGTCCTTTAGCACTGTTCTATTTTTTTTTAACATTTTTTTTATTGAATTATAGTCATTTAGCACTGTTCTATTTAATACAAGTGGATATTTAAATTCAAATTTCAATTAATTAAGTTCAAATAAAATTAGAAAATTCCTAAGTTGCATTAGCCACATTTTAGTTGCTCAGTAACCACTTATGGCTAGTGGCTACCATGTTGGATGGAACAGACATGGATACTGAACATTCCCATCATCCCAGAAAGTTCTATTGCAGAGCACTGCTTTTAAGCATTTATACTTGGCCATCTCAGTACTGTTTTCAGTCTCCATGCTCATATTCAATCTATCTGAAGCCCAGAGGTTTTATTAGTTTTCTATGTGGACATATTAAAATGGCAATATCCTTCACTATTCACTTCTTAAAACTCAATTTCCTAATCTGTGGAGAGTAAGACGACTTACAGGGATTTTGTTAAGATATCTGAAGTAATGTAAGAAAATTGTCTGACACATGGTAGGTTCTCAGTAAACACTAATTTGCATTCTCTATAATGTAGAAATTTTTCGATGATAATAGATCATTATTCTTGGAAAATCAGGAGACTATAGGAGAAAAATAGATATACCATGAATTTAGAGAAAGCTTGTTCTGACCTCTATATTACTCTCCCCCACTATTATTTTGTCTTTTTAATTTTTTTTCCTGCCTTGCCATTACTAAGTACTTCTTAGGGATTGTATTCAAATCCCCAGTCACTGTGTCCTTCTAAGTTCATGATTTCTGTCCTTGTCCATTTACCATCATAATTAGGCAGAGGAGTAACAAGCAATATCTTAAGTGGCTCACCTGTGTGCCAGACATATTTCTCTCTGCCTCCATTATGTAGTAGTACCTCTTCTTTACCTCTTCCTAATGATCAGGTTCGATTACCTCTGCCATGCTTGGGGACTTCTTGCCTGCTAGTCCTTTGTCATGTGAAGCCCAAAGTGCTCAGTCCAAAGTCACAGCTTAAAGTTCAGTGGGATTTGTGCTGTGTTCCCTGTTTGCCCTTCCTCTTTTGGGAATCAGGACTTCCCAGAACCCAGAATTGTGAGGCAGGAAGCAAACGTTCTCCAAGTAGTTCCCTGGGAGTGATACAAGTGAGACTTTCTCATATCTCACCCCTTGGTCCTCAGATTCATGTATTTGTTTCTTGGGGACACGAAGTCATTCTATGTATATAGATGGGAATGTGTATGTCTATGTGCACCCTGTGTTCTAGAGAAGGGTGCTTCATTCTTTTGGATATTTTCTCTGGGTTGATTCCTTAGTTATACCTTTAGCAAGCTTTTCTTTGCTCTGTCAGGCTGGCAGGTTCTGGGTAGCACAGTGCGTGAGAGGACCATCCTTCAGAATAAGGCTTTTGCTCTCAGATTCTGGCATCCTGCTCTCCCTTCCCAAATTCTGTGGCAGACCGTCCTCAGATCAAGGTCCTGTCACTGCTCAGAAAACCAGGTAGGAACCCTTGCCCAGAACAAGCCTTCTTTGTGGGCTTGGATGCTGATTCCTGTGTTCTTTCCTCCGATACCAGTGGAGGTCAAGACTCTTGGTCAAGGCTTACCAATTTTTCTGTGTTCTTGACTCCATCTTGGCCTCTCTCTTCTAGGACCTTAATCCATTTATTTTTCCCTCCCTCCTGTATTTTGGGGGTAGGTAATTAGTTTTATTTATTTATTTATTTATTAATTTATTTTAATGAATGTACTGGGGATTGAACCCATGACCTCGTGCATGTTAAGCATGCACCCCACCACTGAGCTATACCCTCCCCCTTCTCTTCTGTATTTTTAAATTCTTCTCTTCAGCTTTTAAGAATTCAAGTCTCGTATACTAAAGATGTAATAGGGAAGAACAAATCTGACTCCATATTAGATCTGTTCCTTTAGCTCTAACCCTGTGCTCTGTTTCCTGTGCTTAGTCATGCTGGTTCTGCACCTTTTGTAAAAGAATGTTGTCTGTAGCCTAAAATAGACAGGAGAGCCCATTCTCAAGGCTCTGACCATTAAGGGTATACTTTTCCATTCACATAGAGATACAGAGTTGCAGAACAGAGAATAACATTTGTGTTGTTGGAGGTTTACAGGAACATCATGACCTACATTGACAGCTGCAAGAACAAAGGATTCTGACACCAAGAAGTTTGCAACAACCAACCACACGCCCTCTCCTTTTAACTGTAAAAGGAGCCTGAATTCTGACTTGGGGAAGATGGTTCTCTTGGACATTGGTCCCCCATCTTCTTGGTATGCTGGCTTTCTGAATAAACTCGTTATTCCTTGCCCCATTACTTCGTCTCCTGATTTATTGGCCTGTTGTGCATTGAGCAGAACAGTAACAAATGTATACTCTCCTGACCCATATATAACTTTCCTTAGCTTCAATTTAATCAATCCTCATCCTTAAAAGAGTAACTGCACTTGCAGTCAGCTCCTCCATCCCATTCTCTACCTGTTGGCATTTGGCTTTCAGCCACATACACCTACTAAGTGAGTGAAAGGTTTTTGTTTCTTCTTAATTGCCTAAGCCAATGTCTGTTCTCTTAGTTTTTATTTTGCTGGAACTCTCATTTGAAATCCTAGCACACATACATATATATATATATATATATATATATATATATATATATATATATATATATATATATATATATATGAAGCTGTATATATATATACACATATATACACCACACACACACTATATATATGAAGCTGTATATATATATATACACATATATACACCACACACACATACATATATACAGATATATATACACACACACACACACATATATACACATACATATATATATATATATATATATATATATGGAGAAACTACTTAAGGCCAGGCAAAGAATAGCTAGGAAGCTGTAAGTTGAAAAGTTTCCCAAATTCACACACAGGGAACATTTGAATTTTGATCAGTTAGAATGAAGTCCTTCTTAAACACCTGGGCCTTCAGTAATGCAGCTAAATTATCAATATTTCTCAACTGGCATTCTGTGGAAAATAATATGAATAACTGTTTTCTTGTTTCTTTCAAGGTTGATATAATACCATTCTAAATGCATTAGAGATAAGTTAATTCATTGTTTACAATGTTGCCTTAGATACTAGGTTTTAATTTTCATGTGGAACACCCATTGAGAAGGAGTATTTTATACCCATGCCACAGTTTAAAAGCAAACTTCAAAAGTTTCAAGTTAACTGCCTGTCAGACTAAAATCTATTTTAATCTCCAACAAGATGAAACACACAGAATCTTTTTTTTTTGACTGTATATGTATTTTAGTTACTGTTCATGCAACTTTTTGGGTAGCCTTGAAATTTCTCAAAATGTTGCATGCAAGAATTTTTTTTTTTTTTTTTTTTTTTTTGCTTAGGACACTCACCTGATTGGGGCACCAGAAGAACAAAAAATTACGACTTATGAAGAAGGAAATTGTGACTATAGCTGGGGGAAAGACCAATCTATAGCAACACACACACAAAATGATGGAAATTATGAAATTAGCAAATGACATTAAATGTTTCTTCTGGATATTATAAATATACTTATGGATTTAAAAGAAAACATGAACAAAATGTTGCCTATATTCCCTGTGCTATATATTACCTTCTTGTATTTTCTTTATTTTATACTTAGTAGTTTGTACCTCTCAATCCTCTTTACCTATGCCTGTCCCCCTCCCCCCCCCCACTGGTAGCCACTACTATGTTCTCTGTATCTGTGAGTCTGTAACTATTTTGTTATATTCATTCATTTTAATTTTTAGATTTTACATGTAAGTAGAAACATGCACTATTTATCTTTCTCTGATATTTATAATCTGTAAAAATTTAGAATCACTATGTTGTATACCTGAAACTAATATATTATAAATTAACTATACTTCAAATTTTAAAAAATGATTAAACAAGTGAAAAAGGAAACGTGAACATAAGAAGATATAAAATGAAATGGAACATTTAGAGATTAAAAAAAAAAAACCCTGAAAAACGTTCACTAGATGTGCTTAATAGCAGACGAGACTGCAGAAGAGATCAACGAACTTGCATATGTAGATGTAGAAAGCATAGAAAATAAAGCCTTGAGAGAGATAAAAACTGAAAATGTATAATCTCATCAACTCTTGGGCTAATACCAAGCAGTCTATCAAATGTGTAATTGGAGACCTAGGAGAAGGGAAGAACAAAACAAAAATTGTTTAAAGTCCAAGGCAGTTCACATGTCTCACTGAACATTTAATGATGTATCTTTTGCCTGTCTTCAAGTTTCAAATCTAAACCAACTCCTGACATTTGGTTTTCTTTTCAGTTCACTGAATGACTCGCAGATTATCACACATACCATGCTGTTTCTTATCTCTATATCTTTGTTCTTTCTTGTTTCTCTGCCTTGAGTTCTCTTAACTCCTACTCTTGAGCAGTCTAACTCATACTTCTATTTAAAGTCTCTACCCATGAGTCATCTCCAAGAAGCCTTTCTTTCCTCTATCCCTTCATTTTGCACCCAGCCAGATTTAGTTGTACTCTTTGGTGCTTCCAAAATACCTTTGTGTATCTGTACTGCTGTAATAAGCCATTATATTGCAGAGATCTGTTTTTGTGTGTTTCTTCCACTGGAAGGAGTATATCTAACTCATATTTCTATCTCCAGCACTTAGTAGAAGGATTGGCACAGTATCAGTTGAAGAATGAATAAGTGATGACTTCATTGATCTGACTTTGGGTCTGAATTTGATATTTTCATACACATATCATTAAGAATAATAAAGATCCAGTTTTCTTTAAATCTCATTTGGTATGGCTTACTTTTTTTTATTTAAAAGTCAAAATATATTATCTTATAGTTAATGACTCTAAGTTTAAAGTCTAAATATAATATATTGGTAACATATATATATGTGTATATATATACACATAAACTTTTATATATATGTAATGTCTATTTTTCACTTCTTCATAGAGCTTCAGTGAATAAATCTAGAATTTCAGATGAAGAATTATGGAATTTATAATTTTGATACTTTCAAATTTTAATATGTTCAAAGAGCTTTTGTGAGGCTTAAATGCAGTTTACCTTGCCTCACTTTCAGAGATTCTGATTCAGTAAATCTGGATAATAGTGCAGAAATAGGCACCTGGAAAAAAAAAAAAAACTCCCTAGAAGAGTCTGTTGTAAATGATAGATAATGTATCTGGAGAGAAACAAACATTTATGTTCCATGGCTAGAGAAAGGTAGTTTAACTGTGGATTCTACATTTACACTTTGAATAGATAAAGAAAACATGAGGCTTAGAACATTTAGAAAAACCTCTTCTGAAATAAAGAATCCACATCAATTCTGTTAATTGTAAAGTTTTGAATAACCTTTGGAGTTGAGCAGCTAATGGAGACTAAATGTGATGAACATTTTTATAGAGACAGGAAGAAAACATTAATGCAAGCAGGAGAATACTCTTTATTCTATTTTAAAATCTGTGCTCTAAAGAAGAAAACATTGCTTTAAAGACTTTGATTTAGAGCACTTGATTCCAGGAGAAACAAACTGCCACTGGAAACTTCGGAATATAAGGCTGGAGGGAAACTGCTGTAATCTGGGCTCATTGGTCACTATAGTTCAGAACAAGATTTCCTACCTGATTGTACCATCTTGAATATTGTATTAAGTCAGTTACTTAAGGGTATTTTAGAGAACAAGTTAATGGGCAGCACTGTCGTATTATATTACATGTAGCGATCACACTGAGCAGAATCGCCATATTGAAGAGAAACTTTTGGAAAACCTGAGCCAACTTAGAGAATAAGGCAGTTAAAGAGTTGTTTTTACATTTGAAGGTGACAAGCCATGAAATATCCTACTGACATAGAATATTACATTTGGTCTGTGTAACTCGGGCAAAGAACTTATGATGAAATCTCAAAAGTGAGCTGTTTTGGATAGAATTTTGAATTAAACTCTTTTCTTTTGACTACATTAAGTTTTTTTACATCATAGTTTACATTGTATGTTCACAAGAACTCTTAGAAATCTCTCTGTCTACTTACTTATCTTTCCACCTATCCGTTAATTTAATATTTAAATGTATTTGCAACAGTAGAAATTCTCAAAGAAGATGATATTTTAGTTCCAAATGGTCTTGAAGATCTCTATCCCAGTGTAGCTCCAGAGTTGTACAATCTTGAGTCTTCACCATCAGGTTGATTCTACTCTTTGTTCCCCAGGAAGCTAGATGATTCCTTCCTCTGGACAAGACTACTGAGGATCTCAGTGGTATCTGGTCCAAGTTCAACAAATAGGGAAAGTAAACCTGGAACCATAACACTTACAAAAATGAGAAAAACAAATGTCAGGTTGAACACAGAAATGGCTATTAATGACCCATTAAAACCAATATAATCCTTAACCTCATGACTTTATCACCTCCAATTTTTGTACAAATATTTTTAAATAAGATTAGATCCTTCAGGTTTTTAATATTCCTTCTCTTTTTCTTTCATAATACTTTATTCATGCACAGAAATAAATTTAACTTGTTTTATTAAAATATATTCATTAAATTAAAATCGCTTACAAATAAACTCTTAAAATATGTTCACCCTTAGCTTTGCCTTTTTCATATTTTGTTAATTGTGATTTATGCCCAACTGTCTCCTGCATCAGTCTTGAGTTTTGGGGGATATTTCCAAAAGTTAAGGTACCTTTAAATTCCATTTAGTACTAGTTCAACAGATTGTTAATCCCTCTTTTTCTTATTTTTCTTTATAAAGCCATCAATTCCCCCTTTTCATTGATACCTAACATGCATCTAGAAAAATCTGTTGTTCACTCTCACTTTTTATGTGTGAATCTTTGTCTTGAGCCACGTAACAGACTGCTTAATCGTGTCAGATTTGGAATTACACCATCTGGGTTTAAACTCCTATCCTATCACTTGCTAGGTATGGGTGAGTTAAATATCCATTCTAAGTCTCTGTTTCCTCATCTACAAAGTGAGGATTATAATAGCTCATAGTGTATAAGATTTTTTGAGATTTAAACAAGATAATATAGTAAATAAAAATACATGTAAAATATCTGCACATAGTAAGTGCTCAGTACCTGTCACTCATTGTTGCTGTTGTTACTATTATTGCCTGTGTTGTTCAGGCTTTCTGGGATTTCTGCATTCTATTGTTGGAGCTTTGTGCCATACCGATCTTGGTTTAAGAAAAGTAACACACCTATCTGTTTGGATTACCAGGCACTACCACTCTTCTTTAATACAATGCTCCCATTAACTACAAGGATCTCCTACCACTGCCTCCTTCTAGTAATTTTAATAATGCCTGATTCCCTAAGACTATGCAAAAACATACCCATAAGGATTGCCTGTTCCATTTCCCAGTTTTAGCATAAGCGATATAACTTATTTGGTCCTGCTATCCTGCAGTCACTAACATAACAGAATCTACTTGAATGCATTTCAGAGCAGAAAGAGTCTACTTACTGTAAGATACTGAGTAGCCCCGAGGTGGCTGTGTGAGAAGAGATCCTTCCTGAAATCATGTTGCGGATAATGGAGTACATACAGAAAATGTACTTAGTTTTCAAGGTTGTGGTCAGAAATAGAGTGCATACTCTCAGGAAGCAGGTGGAAGTAAGTGTGCACTGACAGGCACCTGGTGAGCCAAGGGATATATTCACAGGTGAGTCCAGTCCACCTGAAGAAGCATTGAAGCTGAGAAAACTGCAATTGGTGTTTTCAAGATTTAAGCTCATTGAATAATTTAAAACTGTGAACTTTTAAATTACATCTTCCTCATGTAGTTTGAAGTCTGAGATTTCTAAAACTGTTAAAATAGTTTGGGCTTTTAGGTGACATAAAGTAAGGGACTGCAAGTACAGAGGGAGGCCTCCAGATCCTAAGATCTTACCTTTGAAGGGAAAATTTCTCTATTATCTTCATTGGTGACAGCCAAACTTTAATGCCAGCATTGTGAGTGGCTCAGAAATCTGTTGGAGACTGTTCTGGCCAATGTTTTTCATTATTTATATTTCTCATTATTGGAATATAGTTACACATTCCAGTGCTTTTAAGAATTTTATTGAAGTACCTGATTTACTGATGACCTGGACCTTTTCAGCAGTGACTTAAACACTGCAGCCACTCAGCAGTACTTTGATTCTTTGCATTTCTTTTAGCTTATACAAGAGTATTGCCTGCAGAAGCTTTAGACTTAAAATTATTCTTGCTGTATCCATTTTTATTTTAGTACTAATGAAATTGTATATAGAATAATTTATATGAATTATAGCCATTGTCTACCTTTTTAAGAAATCTGCTCTATTCTTGGCTTTATAGGCTTTCTTGCCCATGTCAGTGGCAGTATATTCAGAGTATTCATTTGTTAGTCAAGGTTATATGCTATTATCTGTGAAATACTCCTTCTCTTTGTTTTCTGTTTTATTTAAAATTATTTGTTTTTCTCAAAACAGAATGGGTATGCTAACAATTCAAATAGTACAGAAAGGCTTATAATGAAAAGCTCTATCCTTTGTACTCTCTTGTCAGAAACAATCATTTTCAACTGTTATTGTTAGATCTTTTGTTGGATACTCCCATGAATCTAAATAATCTATTTCTTGAAGTGCTAACATTGGAAATATCAATTTTATTGCCTCTATTATGAAAGAGAAGTATTTAACTCGTATTTTCCAGTCCCTTCCTGCTCTCTCAATTATTGTTATTGGTATTATTAATTATCTTTTATTAGTTCCTTTTATAAATTTAAGCATTATATATAAACTTATTATTATTCCATCATATGCAGACAGTTAACTCTTGATTTTGCCTTAATGTAAGACATTGTTACTGAGCCCAAACTCGTTTTGCTTGCCACACGACAGGCCAGGCCAATAAATAGAAAGATGCGGTACTGGGGCAAGGAATAATGACTTTACTCAGAAAGTCGGCAGACCCAGAAGACGGAAGACTAATGTCCTGGAGAACCATCTTCCCCAAGTCAGAATTCAGGCTCCTTTTATACTAAAAAGGGGAGGGAGTGTGGTTCGTTGGTGCAAACTTCTTGGTGTCAGAATCCTTTGTTCTTGCAGCTGTCCACATAGGTGAGATCATGGTGTCCCTGTAAACCTCCAACAAAACAAATGTTATTTTCTATTCTGCAGCTTTTTATCTTTATATGAATGGAAAAGTGTTCATACTCTTAAAGGTCAGAGCCTTGAGAATGGGCTGTCCTGTATATTTCAGACTCTAGGCAACAGTCTTTTACAAAAGGTGCAGAACCAGCAGGACTAAGTGCTGGTAACAGAGCACAGGGTTAGAGACAAAGGAACTGATCTAATATGGGGTCAGATTTGTTCTTCCCTATTATAGCATGGTTTTTAGCACCCTTACCATTCCTTTTAGAATTTTGCCATCTGTAATTTTACTTTCACGTTACTAATATCGACAGTATTTATATTTGCTTCTGCAAGCATGATTGGGTCTTTCATTGTTAATTGGTAGGTTTACTCAAGATAAATACCCTATCTTTATCTACATCCATATCCATATAAATATTTCATGTATTATCTGTATTTAAATAAATATCTCAGGCTTTTTTACACATCAATTCTAAATAAATTTTTTATTTTAATAGTTTTAGTTTCAGAATCAAGTGATGTGCTAAGATTCCCTTCCTAAAGTCCTACTGTTAAGGCTTCATTGTTAGAAAAAGAATATCACCAAATTAAGGTCGAATGGATTGGCTTTTCTAACCTTTCATAAATTGCTGAAAATCATACCGCATTGTAATTTGCTTCATATTTGAACCATAAATTTTTCATAAAATGTGTTTTTATGTTGTTTCTTGTGGCATTTTTAATGAGGAATTTCTTCTTGGGGCCCACTAACTTCCTCTTCTAATTTGGACCGGTGATTTTCTAGACTTGCTGCACAGCTGTCTGCTTGGCATTTCATTCTATCGGAATCCTGGGAGAGCTCACTGTTTTTCATATGAAAAGTCTTCTTTCTTTTTTTCTACTCTTGTTTAAGTGTACATATTTAAGTGGATTTCCTAGAAAGAATAGTAAATTAATGTTTTAAATTCTTGAATATCTGAAAGTATCTTTGATTTGGATTCACATTTGATTTATAATTTGCCCTCGTATAGAAATGAGGGTATAATTTCACATAGAAATTGGAAACTTTGTTCACTATCATTTAACATCTTGATGATGAGAAATCTGACACCAGATGATATTTGGTTGATGCTTTAGGAATTTAATTATTTAACTAAGTAATTAATTGTGTTTTCAGCATGATTTGTTTGGTAATAATTTTGTTTTATAGTTAGCCCATTAAGTCCATTTAATTTATATATAGATTATACATTTATAAATTAAATGTATATTCTGTACTTTTGGGTGTAGATATAACATTTAAAAATAATTTAAAAATGATTTGGCTAAAAATAATTTGGATGGCACTGAATTTGTTCCCATGGAAAGTATTAAGTTGAATAAAACCTGCTTCCTGACCCAGAGAAGTTATTGTGATTACAGTTATTTTATGCTATGCTCATACTACTTAAAACTTACTTGTAATTTTGGAAATTTTAGAGCATAAATTATTATCCTGTATTTTTTAAGTTTAACAGAAAAATTCAACTAAGTTTTTCAAAATATGCAGTTTTCACATTTAGGATATTAGGGGTGATAAGAAAACAGGATAACACTTAGATATAGATTTTTATAAGCACCAACTAAAGGAAAATGTTATCTATCACTATAACATCATGTTATATTATTTAAAAGGCATAGGCTTTAGAGCCAAGTAGACTGTGGGTTCAAATAACAACTCTTTATTCTCTGTGTAAACTTTTAAAGTTAGTTATTATTTTTAAGCTCCTGTGTTCTCATCTATTAAGCAGAGCGAACTATTCTTATCCATGGAGAAATAAGGCTGTGTGAGGATATATAAAGCCTGGCTTATTGTTGGCACCAGTGTAACATAAACATTTTATGTACATTCTCTTTATATACATATTCTTTTTTATCAGCTTCTCACAGTTGATATTATCATCGAGTAATCAAAATTGTTGACATACATTTATTCAAAATATTTCCTTATTGTTCTTTTACTCTGCTTTAGGTCTGTAGTGACAGTCTTTCTTTCAAAGCTGATATTGGTAATTTGCATTCTCTTTCTCTATTTTTCTGGATCAGTATAGCAGGGGTTGATAGATTTTGTTATCTTTTCAGAGAAACAATTTTTGGCATTACATTTTCTCAATTGTCAGTTTTCTGTTTCTTTGATTTCTACTCTTTTGTTGTTTTCTTCTACTTTTTCTTGTTTTATTATTCTTTTCCTAAATCTTCTGGTGGAGGTTTTAAGCCACTGGATTAAAATCTTTTCCATTTTCTAATATAAGCATTTAAAGTTAAACACTTCCCTCCGTGCATGATTCCACTTGCACTTCACGTATTTTACATATTGTATTTTCAGTATCACTCAGGTCATAGACAGGACACGCTTTGTCTTGCAATCTGTTTTGTCTCATGTTACTATAACATTACTCCAGTCTTTTCATGCTCAGTATTAGCATGGCATTATGTTTCCCATTTATTTACTTTCAACCCATGTGTTCTTTATTTTGAAAGTTCATGTCTGCAGGAGCCAGCATATAGTTGGGGTTTGCTTTTTTTTTAAATCCAATTTGACAATTTAATTTTGTTATTTGGCATGTGTAGTCCATTAACATTTAATGTAATTATTGCTTCTATTGGATTTATTCTATCAATTTATTATTTGTTTTTTCTTTGCCTCCTCTGTTTTGGTTCCTTTCTTGCCATTTTTGATTAAACAAATATTTTTTAAAAATCCATTTTATTTTAATTATTGGCATTTTAACCATACCTTTCTGCATTACTTTTCAAGTGTTTGCTCTAAGGATTACAATATATATTCTTAACTTTTCACACTGTACTTAAAATTAATATTTTACTACTTTACATAAAATGTAAGATTAATGTGGAGCCTCAAAGAGAAAAAACATGTCTTTAGAATCTTAACAGCATGTCATGCAAATCATTGTCTTTAAACAATAGGACTTTTAAGGGCATGGTTCCTACAACAACCTCAGAAGCAGCTTACAATAGAGAACGGATCATTTTGGCTAGATTTGTGGATGTAGTTTTTGTCTAATAGAGTAAATCACAAACTGTTTTTAAGATAGTTTACACTGTTAGAAACATGAACACCTTGGACCAAAAAGGGTAGAGTTAGTTAAAAATAAAATAAAACAATTAAAAGAGGTCTTTGAACCTCTAAATATACTGATTAGAAAGCAGGCTGATCTACATAACTATCTGCTTCATAATTTTGTCTAGGTTAGTTGTGGATAGAGCAATGGTAGGTATGATTAACACTGATTCTGGGAATGTCTCATATTTCACTTGGTAAACACTTACAGTTTGAAGTAGACCACACAGAATAAGACATTGATCAATTCATTTGTGGAGACTCTATTTCAATTTCCTTAATAAGTGTTTCTGCTAGATCTTTACTAACAACATCTATAAATAAGTAATGATGGACATGCTAGCTGTGATTATGAACATCAGAACATGTGCTTTAAAAGTCTGAGAATTGTCTATTAACATTTACTAATTTTGGTTGTTTAGAATCCTACTTTTCCAGAGACTACTAATGAGACACTTAATGAACAACAAAGCTGTCATATATCTTCTTGTGAAGATTAGAAATACCCATTTATGGACTAAAATTAAGAAGAAAATAGTTACATATGGAATACTAATTATAAAACAGATTCTTTATTTCAATGAAAATGTTCACAGCCTCTTTGGGATACATGGGAAACATTTGCTATAACCAGTTTTTTTCCTGCTGGTAGTGACAGCCAGGCTGTTTAAGTTTATGACATGTAATTTTCCAAACACTTTTTAAAAAGAGCACACAATAATATCATTTTGACGTGGACCAAAGTATGTGCGGATGCTAATACCCTACTCAAAGCTGCATAACAAAAAAGATACCTCACAAAAGTGTTCTTTGGCAATTCATATTGTTGAAAGATGGTCAGTTATCAAAATGAAATGATAAAGTGTAAGCCATAATATAATTTAAAAAATATATCTATGTGCTGTCACCTTGTGTGCAGAGTAAAGAACTGAGGTAATCTGTATGGGTAATTCAGACTAAACAATATTTTTGATTTGGAAAAAATATATACCCAAGAAGTTTGAATTATGGAGAATTGCTCCAGAATTGCCTGTGGTTGAGCACCACTGGCCTATATCTAACCTTGCTCCTACGATTTGTGCTTTCTAGAGTGGTGTATAAGGACAGTTAAGCACTAAAAAGAATCACTGTACTTCAACTGGTATCTAATCAAAAAGTTAATTGGAATCTGGGTGATGATGTAAAGTCATTCCTTCAAGTTCTGTATCTTCAAGTTCTATTTCCATCAAGGTCTCTTTCAGTTTATATACAGTCAGCCTCAATGGGTGGCTAAAAAATTATTCTATCATTCTGTTGTAGTCAAAGCTGAGAACCCTTTCCTGACTCCATGCTGAAAAGAATATATTGGATTCTTAGTTTCTTCAGATTGGAGAACCTATAAGACAAACACAACTTGGCCCTTTTAATATCAATTGTCCGTCCTTCCACTGCTTATATATAATTTTGTGCTGAATGAACAAATTTTCATCAGGGATGAGGATTGGTAAAGCTAAAGAGAATGAGGGGTTAGTAAATCCCATCATTCCACATATAAATAATAGTTAGTAGAGGGCTTCTTTATTTTTACAGGCTAGATCAGGGTTCAGCAAAATCTTTCTGTAAGGAGCCAGATAGGAAATATTTAAGCATTTGCAGGCCATAGAGTCTCTTTTGCAGCTTCTCAACTCTGCTCTCATAGTACAAAGGCTTCCACTGACAATATGTGAACAAACGGACATGGCTGTGTATCAGTAAATCTTTATTTTCCCAACCGGTTGCAACAGGATTTTGAGCTTGGGCCTAAGTTTGCCAACCCCTGTCCTAGAAAACTAGCAAATGCTTTTATCTTTCTTTGTGTTCTTCCTTTATCCCATATCCCTGCCTATCCCTATGGTAATCACTATTCAAATTTCTTTTTCTACTTTCCATTTAGTTATAAATAAATGTGTATCATTCATTTGCTTTTTAAAAATGAAATTTTATGGCCAATGTGTGTATGCTAAAATATTGTTTAATTTCCCTTAGTTTTGAGCTTTGTAAAATTGTACTCTTATAACATTTATTGTGAAAATATAGTAAATTATGAAAGCATTTTTAAGAGTTTTTATTGTTGATGGTAAAAATTACTGAGTAGTAATTGCCTTCCTACATCTTTGCATTTGGCTTTTTTGCTGTTCACTTCAGCTTAATTTTAATCCATTAAGAATGATTGAATAGTTTTTAATAAGTATATTGGAAAGAACAATAATCAGAATGTAATGGCATGAATTTTTTCTAGCATAAAGGTAGCTCATCTCAAAACAATCAATTATACAAAAAAGTTTATCTGTAACTAGATAGATATGCAGAGTTACATTTTGATGCTTTTCATGTTCCAATTTTATCCCAGTCTTAAGTTAGGTCTTCTTTAACCATTTCAATTAAGTGTAATGAAGCATAAATCTTCATAAAAGAATGATATACTACTACAGTAAGCTGAAAGAATTAAGAGTAAATCCACAGCTAATTAACTTACTGGAATTCAGTTCATTCATAACATAGTCCTATATCAGAATACTGAAAGAAAGGAAAAACCCAAAGTATCAAATCCTGACTCTTTTTCTTTTTTTGTCTCTAAAGTTATTTGTCCTTTCCTCTCTTACCCATTCTCCTTTGTCCCCAAGCAGAAAGTGCCTCTGTTTAGCACCTAATCAAGCTCATGGGTAGTTGCTGAGGCCATGGATTTGATGGGGGGGGGGGGTGAAACTGAATATTCAGGAACAATGTAAAATTGAGTATAAGACCATAAATCTACCCAATGCATTTGTTGTTAAGATACAACATATGACTTCTATTTAGTTATAACTAACTGCACAAAGCCATACTACCAATGGCCAAACATTAGACATTACAAAGCAAAAACTTATAAATCAAATGTAATGGATATGGAAAATATGGGACCACAATGGCATGCTAACACTCTGAATGACAACTTTAAATAACGTCTCTAAATTGGCCTGTTGCCATAGGGTTAATAACAGCTCCATAACTATGGATGGATAATTTTACAGCCTTTCTACATTCTGTCTGCAGCATTTAATGTGATTTTTGTTTTAGGGCTCTGATCTCCAGGCTGTGAATAAGTACTGTGAATGCATAAATAGATTTTAACAAAAGTATAAAATAGCATGTGGCAAATTGGAAGATTCATTGGAGAAGGGTTGGGGAGGTCATGCAGATTGTTAATGATTCTAAAAACAGTTTTTATTCAGCTAATTCACTTCATGACTTACTTGTTTTCCAAAAGGGCTCAATTTGTAATCATTTTTCAAGATTTGCTTTTCTAAAATATTAGTCTTAGAGGAAGGAAGACAGATAATTTACCTCCTTGGGTCTAACTCTGAAATGTTTCCAGGTTAACTCAGAGACAAGAGAAATTTTGCTAGTGCTTTTTAAGATAAAAAAAAAATCTGCTTTTTGCTTTCTTTTTTCTTCTTTCTTTTCAGCAAGAGTAGAGTCAAATATATGGCTATTTGTAATGTGACTTTAGGGCACATGAAAAGCACTCTGGTCATAAAAATTCCTTTTTTATCAGCTGACTAATCTTGTACATTCTGTAGTTAGAAATTCTTTGCTTTAGTGTTAAACATCTAGTGCCCTGGAAGTGGAAACATTAAGTAGTCTTTTTTAATAAAAATGAGCAATTAGCTCATCTTGTTATGTGAGTTAGCTTTTAGAGTGACAATCATGGCTAATTTGAATTGAGTACTTTACCTTGTTCCACGTATTCACATCTTTTCTCATTTAGTCCTCACTTTAATATTATGAATGTGTTAATTGTATTATTCCCATTTTTTGCATGTAACGAACACTGAGGTTCAAAGGGTAAATAGTGTTGTTTAAGGTCAGAAAACTAATAAGAGGCAAAACTGAGGTCCTAATTCAGGTTTCTGATTCCAGCATTTGTGTTCTTAAATGCTACACAGTGATGTTAATGAACAAAGGAAAGAAAAATAAAAACACTAGGGGCTGATGGAGGCATTATAGTGGGTGAAGGTCAGGAAGGGACAGATGAGGATTCTGGAAGATGATCCTGGCCTCTTCATTATTGTTTTGTTTTTGTTTTTCCTTTTTTTTTTTTTTTTTTTCTTTTTTGGAGAAGTTGAACCAAGGGGCAAGCAGGAAATGATGAGTCAGCTATTGTGGGTACTGGTTTTGTAAACTATAAATTATGACTTAGTAGGTCATGAAGTCTGTGTAGCAGATTATGAACAGCGTTTTGGGGTGCGGGCTGGTACAATCTTAGAAGACTTTATTAAAATATGTCATAACTCATATTATAGGAGTTAAATAATGTTATGGACCAAGGCTCAGAAAAAGAGAATTTCCCAAAGTATTTCCTCATAGGTATGTGGTAATATATGTATGATATTGGATATTGGGGAGGTCTCCAACATCCATCCCTCTCCTTGCCTGTTTTGTAGCAGTGTTCAGATTTGGGGATTTATCATAGCTCTAGGGGCAGAAACGGATTAATTTCAGCAATTCACTGTAACTCTCCACAGCATTCCCATCATAATTGTTTCAGGCTTTGAGACCTAAGTCAAGAAGCTCCCCCTCAAAAGATTTCCTAGAGGAAGAGTTATGTGGTCAGCATGTTAATAAAATCAAATATGAAAGAATAGAAAATATTAGAGTGCATCATAAGGATTCTTAACAAGGGCAAAGAACATTAGAATTTTTACCATGGCCACTTGTGAATTGATGTGAGAGAAAATTAGTGGAAAGGCTGTTATAAATGCAAGCACACTAGCTAGAAAGAGCTCTGTCTTTTGCTCATTGGTGTCTCATCTGAATTTGTGGCATATAATAATAATAATAATAATAATAATAATAATAATAATAATATAATAATAATAATAATAATAATAAACTAATTAATGCCTATAAGGCCCTTACTGTGTGCCAGGGACTGTTCTAAGAATGCTGAATACATTACTTTTTTAATCACTACAGCAAGTGTATGATTTAAAGACTCTTCTTAGTCCCACTTTATAGATGAAGAGATGAGGGGCAGAGAGTTAAGTAGCATGTCCATGTGGGAGAAATTGTAAGCTGGGAGACCTCTCTTGGCACTGAGATGTACCACCTTGGGGGATGGCTGCTGTGGATAAAGTGAAACTGTGCTTTTTTTTTTTAACCTCTTCAATGGGGAATTTTTGCTCCAGTAGGGTGTGGGTCCAGACTTTGCACTGGACTCCCAAGTTCCACAAAGATACTCTCATCCTTAAGTGTTTGTCAAAATCAGTGTTTCTTTTGGTAGGCAAAGAGCGCTGAAAAAATACTCTCTTTTTTCCTTATAAAATCTTATAGCTGCCTACTAACTGAAATCAAAGACGAAGTTTGTGGTGATAGAAAAATTTCCATGAAAATCATAACCCATTGAATACTTCCAATATGCCAGGCATTGTGCTAAGCATGACCTGTGCATTGTTCATTACATCATCACAACAAACCTTTGAGATGGGCAGTATTGCTATCTTCATTCAACCAAGGAGAAAATTCAAGACTAGTGAAGAAATTAAGTGTGGCTTAAAGGCTTTAGGCATTGACTTATCAGCAAGCTCAGTATTGGAACCCATATTTCTAAGTAGGGTAATACATAATAATGAACAAGGTGTGCAGAGATGATTTTTTCTAAAACTTGTCATTGAATTCCATTTAGGGTCAGTAGCCAAATAATAGCTCATTTCATGCGCACGGTGGACCCCCTTGGATAAATCCACATTGTAACAGCCAACCACGACGAAAGATAAAGTAGAACTGTTCATTTGCATTCATGAGACTATTGGATATTTTTTCTGGAACAAGTGTTCAGTAAGCTTAACTCCTGGATTTCAGGTAAAAATATAATAAGGAGAAGAGTTTCTGGGTCCTTTCTATGCTTCAAGGGGGAGAGTAGAGACAAGAAGCAAGTTTATGCCTTCTTCTGGCGTAAGATCTCATATAAATTTAGCATAATAAAATTTTTGTTAGGAGAAACTTTCTGCTAAATAGTTTTAATAATTCCTTTGTCAATGTGTTAAATGATTTTAAGCTTTGTAATTTATTGAAATAAGTGATCATCTTTTAATGGCTAGTTGTGATTATCAAATTTGAAAAACATGAGTATAACCAATGTGTAGCATAATGATATACATGCAAGTGAAAGGCTTTTGTCTCATTTGCAATTTGCAGCAGAAATTGATGGAGAAAATATTGCAGCTCTTTTATGAAATAGACATAAATGACATTATAAATGACATATATAAAGGGCTGAATCCTTGCAGTAATGAGGCTCTGACTCAAAAAAAAATCTGTTATTCAAAGTCTACAATGTGACTTTAGGGAAAAAATTGGCAAGTGGTAATAAATCTTGGACTCTGGACTAGATTAGGCATGGGGAAGGCAGTCTGATATTATGCTTTCTCATTGACATCATTGCCCTATTCAAGAGTGTGGTGGGTTTACTGATTGTGTAAGGGGCAAAGGTGAGCTTGTAGCACCAGTAATGATAATTTCTTCTTTTGGTGAACTCTGCTTCCTTTTGCAACCACTACCTCTACTGCCAGGAATCAGAGATGCCACATTAGATGACAGTGCCTAAGATTGCCACGTAGCTAGTAGAGGATTGAAAGCAACAAAAGTAAATGGCGGTGAGACTAGCAAAGGTGCTATGAAATCTTATGTTTATATTTGTGCTTTTTCTTCCCTTTCTGATTTTCTTTATTTTTTAATATATCTAGCATGCCTGTACTCTTGACACTTTTTAAAAGAGATGACAGTATCAGGAAGGGTTGGTATGTGGTGAAGTCTGATCTTTGGATAATATAGGGGGGGCGTGTGCGTGTGTGCTTGACCTATTACTAGAGTAATAGTTGGAAATGGCAAGGGGAAATCAGGAGGATACCTAACCTACTCTAGCTCTGGTGATACGTGGAATTATGAGAGGGAAAAACCTGCTTTCCTTCCAGGACTTAAAAACAAAGTGTCACTAGGGAATGGTCAGATTTTCCTTAGGCCAAAAAAGGTGAAAAACATATGACAAAAATCGCTGAAAGTATAGGATGTTGAAAGTTCATATTGTCAGACTGGTCTTTGATAAAAATTGTACTAATTTACTTGCTCATCAGCAGAGTGGAGTATTTACTTACTCTCATCATGAGTATTTTTATCTTCTTAGTCTTTTCTAATTTGATACGTAAAACCTACTAGCTTGCTGTCTTAAGTTTTATTAATTTTATTAGTGAAATTAATTGCTCCTTTAAATGACTGTAGATATTTTACATTTTTAATATGTCAGTCAGATAATTATTTTGGTATTACTAGTTTAAACAAAGTAAAATGATTAAATTTGCTTACCATTCTCCCTCATTGTGATTTTAAAGTTAAGGTGTCCCTTGCTTTATTTTCATACTTTTATTAAATAATAAGCTCTTTTAAAAGATTACATATCTTATTAAGCTATATGAAATACTTTATTGAAGTCTTTAATAGGGTGTTTTTCAGCCCAAAGGCCCAACATTTTTGTTAAATGAAAAAATAAGTGAAGATCTGAGTTTAAACCTGGAAAAAAGTAATTGGAAATAAACAGATATTTAGTTTCCTGTGCTGTATATTTTGCTGTGTTAAACTGGATTCCTTTTAAAGATTCATTGCATTAATCTCTGCTTTACTATATCCAGAAATATATGTCACAGATTTATAGCCTTTTTCACTGGAATGAGATCAATTTTTGTTTTATTAAGGGTCCTCTTATGCTTTAGGGCAATAATATTGTTTTGACAAAGCACTTTATTTAAACTTGGTACCCATAAAGGACCCAGGACCCCTTCCCCCGCCCCACCCACCCACTGTATTTTTCAGGTTAGTGATTTGTGAATAGGCTTAGAGAGTGAATCAATGCTTTCATCAGGCTGGAATTCATGAGGCGGACTGAGACAAATAAAGATCAGGGACTGCTGTACTTGGCAGCCTGTGGGAAGCTTCATAATTCTCATCAGTGTTGTTCACACTAAAATGGTTTATGTATCTAATGAAACAGAACCTTGTTTTCTACCCATTCTAATTCCCTTTAAAATTACCTTTTACCTTGTATTTCATTGCAACATCCTAAGATTCCTCTTGTTAGTTTTTCTTTTCTTTTTTTTCCTTTGAAGTCTGATGTTATCTCTTGATGTAACATGTAAGTCTCACTTAATATGTGTTGTTGAGGTTGAGTAAACTGGGGAAATACAATAGGAGAAAGATAGAAAAAATACACGTATTCCAAAAGGCCATGATACATTATACTTCATTAGTAATTCAACGAGATGCCATGCCATAACTTAGATAGCCTGTGGCCTCGGAAACATGTTTGTACTTCTTGACATAGCATTGTCCTTTCCTTTGGTACTCCTTAGGAAATGTCTTCAAGTAGTCTAAGGATTGGAAAGTCATTTAGTTTCTCCCAAATTACTTCTCTTCCCATCATGTATTAGGAATAAAAAATGTATATATTTACAATTAAAATATATCTCCAAGTGCCAGTACCCTTCATCATCAACTTTGTCATTAATTAATTCAACAAACAATGACTGACATATACTATGTGTCAAATATATAGATATTGGCCTGCAAATACGTAGATACTGGCCTGCACAGAGTGTCTGGCGTCTAGTTGGAAAGGGGAGATTACAACATAAATGCTATGAAGGAGATGAGCTTGGAAAGCTGTGGGAACACTTGGGAAAATCTTCCCGGGTCTATAGGGTGAGTGGTTTCAGAAGGGCATCCTAGAAGAGAGCATGGGATTTGAGTCTTGAAATTACAAGGAATTAATGAGGAGTATGGGATGGGGCTGGGAAGGTGGGTGTTGGAAGGGAGAAAAAGAAATAGAGAAAAGAACGAGATGTGGGAAAGAAAGCAGATTGCTTTTACAAAAGGAATTTGGCAAGGTTAGATCACAGGGTTGATGGGTGAATGTGTGGAAAGATGACTTGTAAGAGATTAAGTGAGAACCAAGTCATGAAAGATCTTGTATGTTATTCTGAGGAGTGTGGCTTTTAAGGTCAAAAACTAGGGGAGTGACAGGAACAATTTACATTTTATGAAGATGGCTTTGTAATGGATGAATTTATAAAGACTAAAATAAATACATTTATTTATTTGAACATAAAAAGGCTTGGGTCCAAAATAAAAAAGACTACAATTAAGAAGCAAGCTAACTGGGACAACTATTTATAATAAATGGGACAAAAGTTAATCATTTTAGTATTAAAAGAGTTCATTCATGCTAGAAACAATGGCACTGAGAAGATCTGCATGGATAACAGACTGTGACACTGATAGATAATTAGAAAATAAAATAGGCTAACAAACTTATCAGTATGCAAATTAAAACACCAGGGTGGTCTCATTTTTTTCCTTGTCAAATTAAGAAATTTTTGAAAAAAGAGTTACAATCAGGCTACCAAATGCTGACAAAATACGGAGTGAAAGGAGTTTTCATACATCGTTGATGGGAGAATAAATTAGCATAATCTTTGTGGATTCAATTTTATATTGAGTTTGCAAATTACTCACATTTAATGACCCTGGTATCCCCCATCTTGGAATTTTACCTGAGGAAATAATCTGAAGTGCAGAATGAGATGGTCTTTCCTGATGCTTATATTAGGGATAATTCATTTGAAACACTGGTACATGTAAACACAAATGAATATTGTTACTATTATTATTAATTGTCACAAATATAGGCTATAAAACATGTTCAAAAGTCACTTCCAGTAGCAGTCATTTAGAATATTGTGGTACAGAGAATAACAAATTTAATTTGTTTCACCACATTATATTATTTTAAAACAGGTCTCCAGAAATAATTTGACAATCATGACCGAAAAAAAAAAAAAAAACCCATGCTGAGACATTTTTTGTATCTAGAAGGATCCTTTTTATGTGATCATAAGTAATGTTGTACTTGATCATTAATGAAGAGTGATACAAGTTTGACGAACAACTTGAAATTAAAAAAAATATCAGCCTAGAGTTTAACCAGAAAAAGAAGAATGGTAGAGGAGACTCTTGAACAGATATGTGCTGTTACCGGAAATTATCTGAAAATGGCAGAATTAAGGTAAGACTTGCAGCAATTTTCCTTACGGCCAGGAGGTTATAACCTAGCTGGAAGCAGAGGAGTAGAAAGCAAAATTATAAGTGAATGGTGGAAAATGGCTTAAATTATACTTTTGGAAACTGCATGTAGTCCAAGATTTGGGACAAGTCATTTTTTTTTTTTTTTCCTATTTGAAATAACTTTCTCAGGCTTGGAACCACATAATGAATGAGACTAACTCAAATCACCCAGCAAATAGCAATTGACATTTGGTAAAATATACACAGTTTCACATTTCAATGTTCAAGAAAAATTTTTCTTCTGAAATACATTTATCCTAAAGAACTGTGATGTGCACAGCATGCTACATCCGATAAAGTGGAAGAGAGAAATTGAACTCTCAGATTGGCTCCCACCTATGCACTTATGAGAAAAGAACACACCTGCCTCATTTGTTGGAACTTAAGTGCTGCCCACCATGGAGTTATTTTGAACTTGAAATGCACCCTGGGAGAGTGGGGGAACGGGGAGGGGAGGGGGGAAATTGTTGCTCTTCTGAGTCCCCTCCATTCCTTCCCTTTTTTGCTTCTCCTCCCCTCTCTCCCTCCCTCCTTCCTTCTTTCCCTCCTTCCCTTCCTCCTTTCTTTCCTTAAACATTTCAACTTAGATTCCTGGCTTAGCTGACATGACTCTGAGTTAGTCTTTGCTTAGGAAGAGTTTGAGAGCCTAGGACAGTTATGGGTACCCCCAAGGATGTATGACATATATGTTGATGCTGTGCATCATTATTCTTGTTAAGTGAGCATACGCTTTAGAGTGAGATGATCCTAGCTGATTCCCAGTTCTACTACTTTTATTAGCTATGTGGTATTCTATAAGCCACTGAATTTCACTGAGCCTAGGTTTTCTAAATTACAAGTTGGACCCCATAAGATCTAATTTACAAGGGTGGCAAAGCTTTTGATATATAGTAAATGTTTAATATTTGGTGCCAAATATTATACCTTCTAGACAGACTAACAAAAATGCCTTGGATTTCCTGAGGGAAGATTTGATGCGGAGATTGAAAAGTGATTATCAGCCTTTCTTGTCACCATGGCATATGGGTCAGATAACAGTCATGAAAACTCATTCCTAAGGTGTAAACATAATTTCTGAAATTCCTACCTCCAGATGTATACTATCCTTTCATCTCCCATTTAAGAAAGTATATCATAGAAAATTATAGTTTCAGTGTTTCAGAAATAATCTTGAATATGATCTGGAAAGATATCCCATGCTCCTGGATTGGAAGAATCAATATTGTTAAAATGGTCACACTGCCCAAGGCAATCTACAGATTTAATGCAATCCCTATCAAATTACCCAGGACATATTTCACAGAACTAGAAAAAATCATAATAAAAATTATATGGAACCACTAGGATTGCCAAAGCATTACTGAAGAAAAAGAAAGAGGCTGGAGGAATAACTCTCCCAGACTTCAGACAATACTACAGAGCAACAGTCATCAAGACAGCATGGTATTGGTACAAAAACAGACATATGGACCAATGGAACAGAACAGAGAGCCCAGAAATGAACCCACAAACTTTTGGTCAACTAATCTTCGACAAAGGAGGCAAGAATATACAATGGAACAAAGACAGTATCTTCAGCAAATGGTATTGGGAAAACTGGACAGCAGCATATAAATCCATGAAGCTAGAACACTCCCTTACACCATACACAAAAATAAACTCTAAATGGATCAAAGACTTAAACATAAAAAAAGATACAATAAACCTCCTAGAAGAAAATATAGGCAAAACATTATCTGACATACATCTCAAAAATGTTCTCCTAGGGCAGTCCACCCAAGGAATAGAAATAAAAGCAAGAATAAACAAATGGGACCTAATGAAACTCACAAGCTTCTGCACAGCAAAGGAAACAATAAGTAAAGCAAAATGACAACCTACGGAATGGGAGAAAATTTTTGCAAATGAAACTGACAAAGGCTTGACCTCCAGAATATACAAGGAGCTCATACAACTTAATAAGAAAAAAACAAACAACCCAATCCAAAAATGGGCAAAAGACCTAAACAAGCAATTCCCCAAGGAAGAAATACGAATGATCAATAAATAGGCACATGAAAAAATTCTCAATATCACTAATTATCAGAGAAATGCAAATCAAAACTACAGTGAAGTATCACCTCACACCAGTCAGAATGGCCGTCATTCAAAAGTCCACAAATGTTAAATGCTGGAGAGGCTATGGAGAAAAGGGAACCCTTCTCTACTGCTGGTGGGAATGCAGGTTGGTGCAGCCACTGTGGCAAACAGTATGGAGATTCCTCAAAAGACTAGGAATAGACTTATCATATGACCCAGGAATCCTGCTCCTGGGCATATATCCAGAAGGAACCCTCCTTCAAAATGACACCTGCTCCCCAATGTTCATAGCAGCAGTATTTCCAATAGCCAAGACATGGAAACAGCTTAAATGTCCATCAACAGATGAGTGGATAAAGAAGAAGTGGTACATTTATACAATGGAATACTATTCAGCCATAAAAACTGACAACATAATGCCATTTGCAGCAACATGGATGTTCCTGGAGAATGTCATTCTAAGTGAAGTAAGCCAGGAAGAGCAAGAAAAATACCATATGAGATCGCTGATTTGTGGAATCTAAAAAAAAAAAAAAAAAAAAACCCATAAATACAAAACAGAAACAGACTCATAGACATAGAATACAATAGACATAGAATACAAACTTGTGGTTGCCAGGGGGACGGGGGGGTGGGAAGAGACAGACTGGGATTTCAAAATGTAGAATAGATAAACAAGATTGTATTGTGTAGCACAGGGAAATAGGTACAGAATCTTGTGGTGGCTCACAGCGAAAGAGAATGTGACAATGAATGTATGCATGTTCACGTATAACTGAAAAATTGTGCTCTACACTGGAATTTGACACAACATCGTAGAATGACTATAACTAAATAAAAAAATGTTTAAAAAAAAGACTCAGAAAAAAAGAATGTTTGCATTTTAAAAATCTGTAAGAATAGAAATTCTGGAAACATCCTTATTTTATCCACCTTTGCTACCAGATGTTTTTTATTTCTTGTGAAAAGAAATCAAACAAAAAACAAAGTTACTTTTATTACAAATTAGTCGCATCTTTGTCCATATAGCTAGATAACAGCAGTTGTTTTATGGCTTCCTTATTGCTGTTATACTGAACTAAAAGATTGTGTCGAGGACACGTCCCTGTATCTCTTTTTCTTATTTTCTCATCTGCTGCTTAAAGGGATGAATCAGTTGATAGAGGGTAGCTTGCTGTAGTATTTGTTGTTTCTGTGAATATAAATGATCAGAAAGGCTTCCTGCAGCTGCACAACCATCTAATTCACAAATAAGAGTCCACAGTTTCCTGTGGACGCAGAGGGTCAATGTGGTTGAGTGAAGGGGCAGTGGACTGGCTCTATCAGCAACTCAAATGGGAGTAAGTCACTTAAACGCTCAGTAATTAGACCTTCCTTGTCTTGTGCACAGGGTATTCATGAAAGTTGAAAGAGATGAAGCATGTGAAAACACTTTTCAAATCAGAAAACTGTAAATTGTAATATGATTAGGTATGAGCAACACAATAATTACGAATCCCAAGAATCAAATCAAATAAACAAGGTGGCAACAACAGTATTTTTAACTGTCATCTAATTTTAACTTGAAATGAACAATAGACGCTTCCACATTAATAAGCAGTGTAACATCACTTTCAGGCTTATTGCTCCCTTATATAACTAAGAGATTGCTACAAGCATTTAATATGGGAAAACAGAAAATAATTCTGCTGGTGAGAATTTTTTCAATTAGATATTCAGTTGTGATGCAAGTAGTTTTCAAAGTTACTCATTTGTTAGTTACATATAGAAGTATTAGGTTACTCTTGCATGTGACACAGATTACTGACTCATCTGCAAGGGTTGGACTGAGATAGCCTCCCTCCCTCTGTCCTTTCCTCCCTCCCTTCCTTCCTTCTCCCCAAATACCTCCCTCTCTCCTTCCCCCTTCCCTCTCTCCTTATCTCCTTGCCTTCCTCTCTTCCTTCCCTCCTCCTCCTTTCTCTCCTTGTCCTTTTCCTCCTCCTCATTTTTCTCCCTCTCAGTCCCCAACCAAGCCCCACCCTCTACCTCCCCACCACCCACCCTTGTTTTTTAAACTTAGACATCACAGAAAGGTCTTTCATTGTCTGTTTTATTTTCTCTCCATAATCTCTCTCTTGGCAGATGTCAGGACTTTGACAATCAATGTGCAGGAAATTTCCACTTCTCTATGTCCAGTTTTAACCTCTTCCCAGCTCCAGTAACATATTCCCAATTACCTGCTGGTTATATCTAACTACACTGAGTACTACCTTAAACTCACAGCGGATCTATTATTTCCTCCGAGACCTGCTCTTCCTTTTCTGGCCCTTATTTCTGTTAGTAGCTCTAATTTCCCTATACATAGGCTCCAAACCTTGGTGTCAGCTTTAAGTCCGTCCTCTCTCTTGCTCTTCTCTTCTGATTGAACTCTTGCTCAAAATTTTAATATTTATTTGTTGTTCTCCATTTCCAGGATCATTGTAGAATTATACTTCACTTCGTATCTCTATTATTGTGATACTTCTCAGTTGGTTCTCTATCACCACACTCTCCTCTAATTCATCGTATATGTTATTGTCAGATAAACCCTAGAATCTGAGAACCATAGATCCCAAAATTAGAAACAGACCTTAAAATTATTGGTCCAATTGCCTGGATTCTCTTTAGTGCTCTCTAAATCCTAAGCTAAATCTATGCTTAGATAACTCTACCGCTAGCCTTAGTCAGACTTTAAAAATAACTTAGCTATTTTAAAGTATTTTTTTCTCACCCTTCTCCTTCCTCTTCTTCTTTCTCCTCCACCTTTTTCATCTGAGCTGAACTCCTCCCAGTTTTGCCTTAATTCGCCCCCTGCGGCCATACAGAACATGTAATACCTCTACCTTAGGTCCGGATATACAGATTTGTAGGTAGTTATTCTGGTCAAAGTATAAAAGCTCTCCATTGGGTTAGGGTTTAGAAGCTGTTCGGTGCACCGTTACTTTTAATCGTGCTTGTTGCAAACTTCTGCAGAAAAAAAGGTAGGCGAATGGGATAACCATCTTGGAACCCAGAGCCATCCTGGCTATTTACATTCTTCTTCTTTTTTTTTTATTAGAAAAAAAGGCAAAACTTTAAGGCCAGGAGCTTTAAAAACATACGTTATGAATTCATATATGTCTGATGTGATTAAAAAGTATAATCTGAGAAATATTATTTGTCTCCTACACTAGTTATTCTTTATTATATTTCACAATTAAACATGTTTTGTAATTCTTAAATACAAGTTTAGATTTTAGATACTCATTAAAATATCTCAATTACAGGAGAGTCTTTATATCTTTACACTAAGGGCAGACAAACGCAGCAGAGAAATGTCATTTAATACAGATAACAGATCAGATCCATATTTAATTTCATTTTAGACTTTAGCGTAACCTGATTAATTGGCAAATATGTTCTTCATATTGCTCCTCAGGTCATAAATATTCTGGATTTCATATTTCCTTTTAGAAGTGGAAAGGAAAAGAATTACAATATAGAAACTGAATAAATAAAATTTTTACATCCAAATGATTTACTTTCCAGTTTCCCTTCAATCAAGGTTAACTGTGTTCTTAAGTGGAGAATTCAATTTCTGATTTTGTATTTCTTTTTTTCTAAGTGGAAAAGCCTTCATTCTTTCAACCATGATTTGTGTTTTATAGTTTCAAGATCCTTTATTGCCCTGACTATTTTCCTCGGAAAAAGATTCATTTTGTTTAAAACACTTTTAGGAGATGTTGCTGGTTCCCCACCAGATTCCCTAGGCACTTGGTTCCCGTTCATAACAGGTGTCCTACGGCAAGCACCTGCGATTTCCAGATAAAGGGCTTTCTCTGTCTGGCACTTCCTAAGTCTCTTCCAATATCATCTACTTGCACTTAGTCTTATGGTTTGCTTCTGGGGAAGCCTAACCCAGGTCACCGCTCTTAAAATATCCTACTGTGTACTTTGCACTCACACATAGAATGTTTCCTTTACTGGAATCTTGAGAGGCGGACAATATTAGGAGATCAGAGAGGTTTTGGTAAGCCATGTTAAGATTTTTTTAACTGGATTGTGAGGGCAAGGTGATATTATTTAAGGGGTTTCCAGAAATGGAATGGTAAGATCAGATGTGCTTTGTGGAAGATGGATTTGAGAAAGGTAAGACTTGGGGCAGATATTGACTTAGGAGTGTGCTTCTATGGTCTTGGCAAGAAATGGTGGCTGACTGTGATGAGAGATACATTTAATAACTACAGAGTGAAGGGTGTGGTTTTGAGAGACATTTACGGAATAGAATTGACAGAGCGTGGTAATTGGTATTAACTAGGTGCTAAATGTGAGGGAATAACTGGGTAGATGTTGGCACCATTTTTCTTCTCAGGGAAAGAGAATATTTGGGGAATAGGGAGAGAAGCTTTCATTTTTGACATGTTGGATTTGAGATGTATGTGTGAGCCTGAAAAAGCATATGATTTTAGAATGTAAATACAACATGTCTATGACACTGATATATAACTTTCATTTTATTTGTTCAAAAGTGTCTTCCACTTTCTCTCTATAGCAACAGTCATCTGTATCATTTTTATACTAACAGTGTTTGATATTTTCCCGTTACTAAAAATTATATCATGATGCAACCACTTGGACTAATTTCCACTTGCATGTCAGTTTACACCTCTTAGGTCCCAGGAGACGAGCTAGAGCAGCAACAAATGTGAAGCTTGTATCTATAAGACATTTAAATGGATAAAATAATTATGGTGGGTGCAGAAGGATGGTATGTATCGAGAATATTTTTAAAAATAACTCTAGAATTGAAGAAGAAAACTTGAGTTGTAAGATTTGAAACCTCTCCTTGGTCCTCTGCTCGAATGTGGCAAGTGCTATTTGACATAAATAAACATTAACTACTTTGTGAAATAATTTTGTTTTTCCTTCTTTTAATGTGTTCCTTTAGATGCCTAGCACTATTTAACGAACAAAACAGCTAAAAGCGCGCTGCCCTAATACAGCTTACGTGAAAGATAATAAAACCATAATTGTTACTGGGTCCAAACATTCTGCTTGCTGCATGACAGGCCAGTAAATCAGGAGATGAAGTGTTGGGGCTAGGAATAATGACTTTATACAGAAAGCCAACAGACTAAGAAGATGGGAGACTAATGTCCTAGATAACCATTTTCCCCAAGTCACAATTCAGGCTCCTTTTACACTGAAAAGGACAGAGGGTTGTAGTTGGTTGTTGCAAACTTCTAAGTGTCGGAATCCTTTGTTCTTGCAGCTTTCCATACAGGTCAGGTCATGATGTTCCTATGAATCTCCAATAAGACAAATGTTATTCTCTGTTCTGAAACTCTTTACCTTTATATTAATGGAAAAGTGTTAATACACTTAAAAGTCAGAGCCTCGAGAGTGGGCTATCCTGTATATTTCAAGCTATAGGCAACATTATTTTACAAAAAGTATGGAACCCGTCTGACTAAGTGCAGGAAACTGAGCACAGGGTTAGAGCTAATGGAACAGATCTAATGTGGAGACAGATTTGTTCTTCCCTATTACAAATGGATAAATTATTTACTATGATGGTTGCTGTGATGCTTGGAAAAAATGAAGGAATAGATCAGGGTAAAGGGAATGGGGAGGAGGGTTGTAAAGGTGGGAATCGGGGGAGAGCAGCTGGTGGCGTTAAGATCTCCTCAGATAATGAGACCTGAGCAAATGTTTGTAGGACATGAGGGAATTAATTAGCCAAGAGTACATTTACAGGAAAAGCATGCCAAGCAGAGGGATCAGCTACAGCAAAGGCCCTAAGATGGGAGCAGACCTGGGATAGTCAAGAAATAACAAGGAGGTCAAGAGGCTGGATCTGGATGAGCAAGAGGGGTCCGGGGTGTCAGATGATGTAGGGTCTTTTAGTTATTGTAAGAACTCTAGCTTTTACTGTGAGTGAGGTAGGAAACAGTAAATGGTTAAAAGCAGAGCGAAGATATTTTCTGGTTTATATTTTTAAAGGATCACTCAGGCTTCTTGACTAAGAATAGACAGTAGATGGTCTAGTGAGGAAGTTGAGTCCATTCAGGAGTTTTACAACTGTCCAGGTGGCAGGTGATGGGGGCCTGGGTCAGCATCGTAGTGACGGAGGTGATGAGAAGTGGCTGGACTCTTAATATACTCTGAGGTAGAGCCAAAAAGATTTGCTGATGGTTTGCATGTGAAATGTGAGGAGCAGAAAGAGCTGAAGGGGACTTTAAGATTCTTAGTCTGAGCAACTAGTAGGATGGAGTTGCTCTTTACCAAGTGGGGGACATACTATAGAACAGTAGTTTTTGGGGGTGGACTGAAGAAACAAGAGTTCATTTTTTGTGGACTATTTTCCCATCTTTTAATGGTATCTTGTGAACATTAAGAATAGATGTTCCTAATTTTAATACAGTTTAATTTATCAATTCCCCCTAGGGTTAGCAGTACTAAGAGTTCAATTTTTAATAGGCTAAGTTTGAGCTACTTATTAGATAACCAAGTGGTTGAAAAATAAAATAATGCTGAGTATCTGAATATGATAACTTATTCAAACTCAAGGTTTTTTTTTTCCTTATCATTTATTCATTTTGTTTTGCACCAAATAAATAGCGGTATATTTATTGCAGGAGGCTCATGGGAATATCATTAGAAACCTGAATTTGTGTGAGTAGGTCTTGTGGAACAGTGAGACTAGATGTGCTGAAAGATAATTTACCAAAGAGAAAATGAAGGACCTCATGGAGAATAATTCATATTCAAAAGAAAGAAATTCCAAGAAAACAAACTTGACTTAATAGTAACTTGCAAAACTGACCCAATAGCAGAACTGACCCAGAGGGGCAATTCTGGCCACAGAATGGTGTCCATCTGTCATATTTGTCCCAAGTCCAACTTCTCCCCTCCTTACTTCCTTGCATGGTAGACACATTTTTGGATATTATTGTTACTGAATCCAAACTCGTTCTGCTCGCCGCACGACAGGCCTCATAAGTAGGATTAGCGTCCTTATAAGAAGAGGCACAGAGACATGATCTCTCTCTCTGCCGCAGGAGGACGCAATTGGAAAACAACTATCTGTAAAACTGGAAGGTGGCCTTCACCGAGGACTCAACGTGCTAGCACCCTGATCTCAGACTTCTAGCCTCCAGAACTGTGAGGAATAAGAGTTTGTTATTTAAGCCATCCATTTTCTGGTACTTTGTTGCAGCAATCCATATGGATGAAGACAGTAGATCCCCAGACTTGTGTGAGATTCCCACTGGAGATTCACAGCAGTACTTAGAAGGGGGTGTGTGTGTGTGTACGTGTATGTGTATGTATGGAGTGTGCAGACTACTGGGTACAAAATAGCAGATTGGTTTGAGAACCAGAGAAACGTAAGTTTTTACCATCAAAGTGATTTGATTTTTGCCTCAGTCTGAGCTGAACTAAAAGAGTGAGTTTAAATGCATTACTTTTTGCAAAAGGATACTATATTTTTGGTCACCTTGGTAATTTAGCATAGGATAACTACTGAAACAAAAATCATGAGTCCCAGTTCTGAATGTGCTTGTTGGGAAAAGAGTTATTAGGAAAGAAATATTTATTAGAGGTTCTACTTTGTGTAAGACACTACCCTAGATGCTTTACACCAGCTGTTTCGTGATACAAGTTACCACGGACTCAAGGAGGCCTGGACTATTATAGAAGGAAGGACTTGATTATAAAGATGATGATGACAGCAACTGTTTACAGAGTAATATCTCAAGCATTTACAGCTTATTTTACATACATTGTGTTATTTAATCTTTACAGCAATACTATTAGATCGACATCATTATGCTCTTTTTACAAATGAGGAAACTGAGAATCAGGTACGTTGAGACATTTGCACAGTTACACAGTTAAACTGCAGAATGGTGGTTCAAATCTAGACCTCTCTGACTTTGACGTCCACATTCTAAACACTTGTTAAGACAGCTGTTGCTTCAATAATGCTACACAAAACCATCCCAGAACTCAGAGGCTTTCAATTACAAATATTTGTTTTTCTCATGACTGTATCTGGGGGTCCGCTGGGGGCAGCTCTGCTTCAGGCTGCAGGGTTTGACTCCAGCTTTGGGTTAGGTTCAGGTCTGCTCCTGTATCTCATTTTGGATGTGCTCAGGGTGTGCTGTCATCACGGCCATCGCAGGTGCCCAGGTGACCTCATACAGTCGTCCCTCGTAATCCCAGGTGGGGGGCGGGTGTGGGGGCGTGGGTGGTTTCAGGACCCCTCTGTGGATACCAAACTCCAGGGACGCTCAAGTCTCTTAACTGGCCCTTGGTATCCGTGGGTTCTGCATCTGCCGAGTCAACCAACTGCCAGTTGTAAACATAGCATGCAAACTGCAACTGGTCAAATCGGGGGATGTGGAACCTGAGGAAGCCGAGGGCCCACTCTACAACTTTTTTAATGACTCTGCTTGTGTCGCATCCACAGACATTTTGAAGAAGGTCACATGGCCAAGCAAAATGTCAGTGGGGGTGAGGAAGCATCCCCACAGTGGGAAGAATTGCAAAATTACAAAGCTAAAGGAAGAGACTGATAAGTTTATAATACGAAAAGAGCGAAGAATTGAGAACAGTAATCCAATTTACCACAACGCTGCATCACACTACTGTCCTGTTGAAAGGAAATTTATCACAGCTTCAGAAGAGTCATTCTAACTATATTATCCATGGATAGCGGTTTGAAAGTGCCGTCTTTCTAAATGAAGAGCGGCATCACACAAAACAGTAGACCTTAATACATGCTTGAAGAGGCTACTGATGACACTGGCTTTTCTAGCTAACTGGGAAGTGCAAAGGCATATTTTCTACTTCTGTTACTTATATACATTTCTCTGTGAATAAGATTAAATTAAATTTAAACATTACCATTTGGATCTCTTTATAGTTTCTAGACTTAGTCCTCACCCACTCCCTGTAATTGCTCATTTCATGTACATATGGATGTTTGTTTAATACTGAACTTGATCTCTTAAGCTTTTTCTATGTTGATAAGAAAGCAGTGGTTTGATTCATCAAGATCAGAAAAACAATATGATCTTCCAAATGATTTTGCCTCATACGTACCAACAGTATTGGTTGAGGCTTTTTTAAAAAAAATCAATCTCCTATAATTTGTTATGACTTCACACAGGCAATACTTGTAGTTCATGGAGATTCTCTACGCTCAGTACCACTGGCCCTATTATTTAACCTCCAGATTTTGTAATTTTGAAATCTTCTAAGAAGTAAATCTGGTAACTGAATTATTGTTTATTTGAGCCCTGCCAGGTGGAAGTGCATCTATCAACACTCACCTGGAATCTGAGGTTCTTTTCTTGAATAACCTGCCAGCTGAGTCCCTAAATGTTTGTAGAGCCTTCCAAATAAATCTCAAAGCATTTAAAGGAGAGCTGTCACATAGATTTTTGTCCTTTATTTGTATCTTTGGCTTTGTAAGGGGTCCTTTTCAAGAGTGCGCTGTGGTGGAGCTAGAGGTAGTTACAATAGAAGACGGTTTCTTGCAGAGAGAAAGCTTAGTTTAGACGTTTCACTTCTTTAACATTTCTTTCCAAACTTCTATCAAAAGCATCCATCGGGGGGCCCTTAAAACACGTCGGGGATATGCTGTGAAAGACTGTCCACCTTTCATAGCCAATAGCAAAAGTCAGCCAAAGGTGACCTTTTTTTCCTATTTTGTAGCTCATCTGAGGAGCTTGCTTTTTGAACTTTGGCAACTTCTTCAACCAGACAGCCCTCTCAATAGTCAATCTTTGACAGCCCAGTGGGTGAGTTAATTGCTTCTCATTGTAAAAAATCTGCAAAGTTCACTTTGCAAAACACTCCACAGTTAGTGGTGTGAAACTCGCCTCCAAAAATTAGACAGCAGTCCTAGGACCCGGTAACAGGGATTCTTTTTCATTCTCTTTAAACTTGCTGACAGCACGTTTCAACTGTGCTCCTCCTGAGTGCGGGGCTCTGAGCCAGGGGCTCTGAGCCAAGGGCTCTACATAACAGCCTTATGAAGTAGGTAATAGTCTTAGACCCATTTTATAGGCAACGAATCTGAGACTTAGAGAAATTATGGTTTGCACATATTAAGTGGAGGAACTGGGGCTTTGACTCTAAAATATGTCTGTAACCACCACAACCCTCCAGCCTCTCTCATTGTATCTTTGCATGGAGAATGCATCGTACATGGGCATAAGTCCACCAGAAGTGATTAAATGTCTCAGTTTTAAAACCTGTTACATATAGTTGTGTGCATTTGTGTGTGTGCTTGTACCAGAACTAATTTGAGGGAAAATGTGAGGCTTTCCTAATTGCCTAAATTGTTTCAAGAGCAAAGGTCTGGAAAAAGCAGGGTCATGACACAGAAATAAATAGCCTATAGAAGCAAAGCACTTAAATTCATATCCAGAATCCACCCTCCTAGATGACTGATCTTTGGAAAAGTCACTTTATGTGTCAAAGACTCTTTTTCCTCATTTGTCAAAATGGCAACACTCATAGCCCCTCTTTGTGAGGAGTCAGTGAGATAACACATACGTAATGCAGGCCAAATGGTAGTGGGACTTTACCAGTGTTAGGTGATTTCCGTTTTCTGTAATAAAATATGTCCTGTGTGTTTGTGTATGTAGAGGAAAGGGGGGCTGTTTATCCCACTGTTTTGACCAGAAAGTCAATTTCATCTTTATAAAATATTTTATAACAAATGATTCCTGGTGGAGTTGAACAGTGACCCATATTAAGAATAGGAAAACAGTGGAGAAAAATATTTACACCATTGCTTAATAGATTTTTTCTTGCACCACAATTATATTAGTTATACATGGGTGCTTTTGAGATTCTAATACGATTGCCTTATTGTAGACCTTTTACTTGCCAAATTTACCTCACTTGAGTTCTTTTTTAAAAGCTATCATTTTATAAATTGTTTATTTTGTTCACTAGGTAAAAGAATGACTCTTTTATATAAAATTTTATATTGGGAAAGAGCAATAATGATACTAAATAAAACCTATAAAGCCCTTTCTATGTATTTGACACTATTAAACAATGTGACTTTTTTGATGTTTCCAAAAGAAAGAAAAATTCAACACTGATTTAAATTAGAAAACTACATATTAGCAAATACATATAGTTATCTAGAGCTAGCCTAAATTCTGAAAACTACACAAGAGTACTTTTAATTTGTCTGGGCACGCATTATATTGACATTCCCTGAAGTAAAGAAGTTTCTTTCTCCTTCAAAACCAGTAGTTTTGTGAATGAAAGACTCAAATCCTTTTTGGAGTATTGTTCACTTGACTCTTAGAAAGTGGAGAAATGCGTTGGGCCATAGGAAATTCTATAGATGGTTTAGAACTGAGATGCATGTGGCAGAATACTTTTGACACCCAGGTGATTCACTCGGCAGTCATGAATGACCGAAAGAATCCAAAGAACGATGTGAAGGTGTCTGCTGTTCTAGGTGCTGGGAGCTGTTCAACAGGGGATGAAACAGACAGTCTTTCTTTTGAGTTATATAGAGCCAGATCGACTTCCACAGAGTTTCTCCTACATTTAATTATGGGGCTGACGTTGCATCTTCTTTCTCAAAAAAGGTAGCCCAGGAACCTGTGATGCAAGTTATCTATATTATATTTTTAGTTAGATCTTAATAATCCTGGGGGCTGACTTCGTGTTAAAATAATAGGAATTAGCTTCTAACCATGATTTTGGTTAATCTGAAAATTTTCTGTGTCTGCTAAAAATAAAAAAAAACTCTTTTCTTAAAATTCCTAAGGCTGATTCATGTGCTGGACAGGTCATTTAATTTGGCATATTTCATAGACCTTGACAAAATAGACCTCTACCACTAAAAATCCTCAGCACTGGGCAGCTCTTCAGGGATTCAGGATTTAGCTACTTATTCAGTTTTTGGCAAAAGTTTCTAACATGTCAGCTGGACAGATTTTTCCATTCTGTGCTTCTGATCTCATAAAATCTCATTGCCCTTACATGTGTTTTTGATGCCATAATTTCTTCTTTCACATTTCTAGCTGTTTCCTGGCCAGGTTTGGGTATCTGTCTCTTGCCGCTGATTCATGAGCACTCTGGCCTCGGGAAGGACAGAGTGAAATTTCATAGAGCACTTTGGCATGTCTCTCTCCACCATTACTCATAGGCTCTGGACATAAATAATTTGTTAGGTACAGAATGTGCAGAAATATAAAGAGGAGTGGCTGATGAGATAGTGAGTCAGGAGACATCATTATGTGTGGGCATCTGATGGAAGATTTAGGATGCCAAGGAGTTTAGACTTGATCTGATAGCAGAGAGGAGGTCCTTGAGTATGGGAATAGTGTAATGAAAACTACATTTTATAAGAAGACCTTGAAATAATGTCTTGGATAAGCTAACATGGGAAAAAGTAGGGAGCAATAGCAAGTTATAACATTATAGGCAGGTGATAATGAGGTTTTAATGATTATTTTAAGTTTTCTCTGTTTCGGTACAATATGATTAAAGGTAAAAATAATATTTTTTAAATAAATTTTTGAACAACTGGAAAGCATAAAGATTGATATAGTCTTGAAAACTTTAAGTAATGAGTTTAAGTTTCTTCTAATTTTCATCTTCCATTGTCCGTCTTAGATTTCTTTATGCCATGCCTCTGTCTCAGTTACACAATTCCTGCCCTGAGCTGAATGATTTGGAAGTGATTTTAGGCTTCTGTAGTTAGACATTTTTATTTGAAAGAGAAGTTTTAGATAACCCATAGTAATATCTGTGTTTGTTTCTTTTACTATACAGTTGTTTAACCTAACACATAATTCATCTTTACCAAAAAAATTCAACTATAAAATTATAAGAGATGATATAAAAAATGGTTATACATTCTTCATCATCTATTTGCTCATTCATTCAGCAAATATCTGTCTTCTTAAGAACTTTTAATTAGACACTTATAAAGCATTTCTGAGTGACTGTGAAAGGCAGATTGCTGTGGGTTTTGAACTTGTACTTCTGAGTTCTCCTTAGGGCCCACTACTTCAAGGTCTTCACTGGTAGTCTTAGGTAAAATAATTGCAGCCATATATCCCACCTATTTTATACCCAGGAACTTAAATAGATTAAAAACTGACTCAACAGATAAGCTAGGGTTTGTTATCTCAAGTGGTGATACATTTCCATATTTCTTGCTAAACTGAGAACATATATTCATTAAAGAGGAACAGTAAAATCCAATCTACTTTTATTATTTAATATCAGCTCTCTAGGTCTGAGCTGATATACTAGCCACTGACTAAATGTGACTAGTCTAAGTTGAGATGTACTGTGTGTAGAAAATGCACAACAGATTCTTAGGATGAGTACAAAAAAGTAAAATATTTCATTAATACTTTTTGTAATGTTTACATCTTGAAATATTTTTGAAATGTTGCATTAAATGAAATATATTATTGAAATTATTTTATTTGTTTATTTTTTAGTACAGCTACTAGAAAATCTAAAGTTTAACAGGGAGCTTACATATTTTTACGTGACAGTACTCGTCTAGGTTAAGTGTTCTTGCAAATAGTTTTGCAGATGAGTAGGCCTACGAAAACTCTATTTGCCAAATTTTCTTTGGTTCTATATGTTGTTAACAGCATGCCAGGAACATTTTCAGCACTATATATATATCTTTTCATTTAATTATCTGCCAAATCCTATGATGTTGGTGTTACCCACATTTTACAAATAAGGAAACAGAGTCAATGGAGGTTAATGACTAAGTAGAAGAGCCACAAGCGCAGGCAGCCTGCTTCCAGAGTCTACGTGCTAAACTTCTGTGCTATTCTGCCATTTTCTAATTAATGGGCTACCTCCTTGTTATGGGTCCCTCTTCACAAATATTTCCATTTATTGCCAGTTTCCATCTGCCAGGAAGAATAATAGAATCAATCAGAGAAACACCGTAGAAAGTGAACTGAACTTAAGTAGTTAAATTTTGAAACAGAAGCAAACATTTAGGTTATCATGAGTGTTTTACTTCTTCTGCATCTATATTTTGTAAATTATATATATTCTTTATTACAGATATTCAATAAAAGTTCAAATTCAATTCAATTTACCTAGTCTTGACTTAAACTAACAGTAAAACTATTGAGGGATTCTTGGGCATTGCCAGTGGTTGGCATTTGCATTTTCCTCTGGATCTCTGGTCTTTCAGATCAAAAGACAGAACAGAATATAGTAGTGGAAAGACAGAATCCCCAGGCCCAGTCTCTGCCATGCCTGAAAACACCAGTTACAGTGTAGTGACAAGACTCTCAGCAAATCAGCTAAGCTGAATTTCTTTTTTTTCTCTGAAGCTCTTTTTAAAGACATCTTCTGACAACACATCTGCAGAACCATCTCCACAGTGTTCATTCAGTTGACCAGTTTTGCTTACTTTGTTCTGGTTTTTTTTTTTTTTAATTGAAATATAGTCAGTTACAATATGTTAATTTCTGGTGTACAGCGTAATGTCCCAGTCATGCATATATATATATACATATGTTTATTTTCATATTCTTTTTCATTAAAGACTATTACAAGATATCGAATATAGTTCCCTGTGCTATATGGAAGAAATTCAGTTTTTTATCTATTTTTATATATAGTGGTTAACATTTGTAATCTTTTATCTACTCTCATTCCTTTGACTAGTTGACATTCAAAGTGTGCATCAGATCAGCTATATCTCTGAGCAGATATTTCTCTTTACTTTCATAAAAGTTAACTCAAAGTTTATTAAAAGCTTTCAGTGGCATTAAGAACTGGTGTTTTCAAAATGTACAGTAAATTGCACAGAAAATGGTCTTTAATTTTTCTGATCTAATTCTGGAAATAATTTCCTGACTATTTTCCCCATTGTTCTGAGGATATGTGGAAAATGGTGCAGAGTTTAACAGATGAAAGGATTTAAAGTATAGTCTATTTCCTTAATGTTTTTGTGCTTTGAAATGTCTTAGCATTACAGCTACTTTTGATTTTGAAGTGTGATATATGAAATTTTAATTCAAACGTAACAGGCCTCTTATTCGACTATTGTGAGTGTGTGTTTGAAGAAAGTAAAAGACAAGGGAGCTTTAAGTTTATATTGTTCTGAAATTTGGTTGTTATATTGCTAGTGACAATCAGCCTATGGGCTTCTGTGTTTGTCAGAAAATGGAAGGTCTAATTGCCAAGTTAACTTCCCTGATGATTCAGGCTGTCCTTCAGGTTTTATGACATTTATACTGATTTTTCCCTGTTGTTGAGATTCGGGTTCTTCTTTCAGGTTATCTCTTCTATTCAGTTTCAGACCCCACTAAACATTTTTGGGAGTATGTATATTATCAGGCAACTATAATCTCTCCACTTTTATGCACCTGCAAAACAAGATCATAGAACAAGCTTAATTACCTAAAAACAGTAAGGAGGCATTCGATCTACAGACTAGATGTGCTGTACCATCATTCAGCTAACTCCAAAACTTCAAACTATCTGCAAACATTAGCAAACACCTCAACAAAACAGTAATGAAACTACTGCATCCTTTCTCTTTTCCTTCCTGCTCGGAGACTTTCATGTCTCCCCTCTGTTTAAATTTTCCAATATCAGCCTTCTGCACTTGGGTCTAATCCTTTGCAATGACCTGCAACACACTATATGATCTGGCCCCAGTTATTCCCCCATTGCTCACTGCTCTCCACACACTGACCCTCTTTCTGTGGGTCTTGGCATTGGTTGTTTCTTCTACCCCAAATTTTTCCCTTAGATTTTCTCATGCCTGAGTCCTTCCTGCCATTCAAGTTTCAGCTCAAATATTACTTTCTCAGGGAAGTGTTATCTCTCTACTCACTTTGAAGTGACTTCCATCCCTACCCTAGGTCCCTTTACCCATATGAAACTATCTTATTTGTTCCTTTCTCTTCATTTTTCTCTCCCCCACTGTATTAAATTTCATGAGATCAAGAATCTTACAATTTTTGTTAATCCTTGCATTTCCTTATACTTCCTGGCACAGTAAATGCTCAATAAATACTTGAATGGATACAGGGATAAAGCCATCACATCATAACTTATACTTACATAGTGCTACATGGATCAGCATTGTATTTGGGCAGGATTTGTGCAAATGTTGTAAAATAGCTTTCATCAAAGGAGACAAAAGAAGAAAAATGGCTTGCAAAAGGCCTGCATTCATTATATGAATGAGGAGCTAACAAGAGTCATCTTGAAGTATAAAACAGTTCAAAGGCAAAGAGGAGACTTAACATTAGTTATGTGGCAGCACCTCTGAAAATTAAGGATGCAGTGAAATTAGACTGATTGGATGAAGGAGTTTCTTTATTTCTGTAATCATTATTTGGATTCACCTATACCCCAAATCTATCTTACTAGGTTTCAGGAAAAGAAAGACAATTACTTGGGCACAATTGCATTTTCTTCCTTTCTTACCACAAAGCTTCAGTGCTTTTGGCTTGATAAATTGCCTAAACTACCTGGCTGGCTTGGAGGGAAAGTTATGTTTTTACACTTATATTAAACAAAAAACCTGTGCTTTAAAAATAAATCACCACATCTGATGGTATTGCCTCTCTTTCATTTGTTTGCTATCAAGTGTGAGTTAAAGGTTACATGCAGAACAGTCCCAGGGGTCCAATTTACCCTTCCAGGTAGCAGTAAAGCCCGGTAACCAATAACCGTCGCAGACAGAGGAGCTGTCAGAGACCAGATTCATTGCTCCCATTCCCAGAGTCCTTTTGTTTTTAGAAGGCACTGAAATATGTTCTCTTTTCTTAACCTATGAGAATTTCAAAGATGTCCTTTGACCTGTCTTTTGGCACCATACAATAAATATAGAAAAATCCCCAACACCTCCTTAAGATCACATTTTAGAGAAAAGAGAGTAGGCACACAGAAGTTATGCTGAATGACAATAACTGTATTGTCTTAATGTGTTTAAAATTTGGCGCAGGGTGTGGACTTGGCGTAATTGTTGATGGGCAGCGTTTTCCCTGGGAAATAGTGTCAACTGTGATGTATGTTAGGCTTGTTACCAGCCTGCCTAACTCACACTGCCGCTCCTGGCTTGATGCTAGTGTCTCCCAGCGCTTGTTATGACTCTGTACATTGAAGTTCATGATGAATTTCCCCTAGCCTTTTCTTCAAAGTTGCACCTTTCTGGTTTTTCCAAGTAACAATAAATAATAAATATTCAATTTTCTAGGTGTGTGGCTTTTAAAATTCCTTTAATTTTTCTGAACCTAAATATCATTTATAGATTACCACTGAAAGGCATCACCCAAGATCTTACCCAACATTAAAATATAAAGTTGAACGAATCAAGGAACTTCTCCATGTGAGAAGATATTAGTAATAATATGTGTAACCTGTATTTTGTCATTTTTTTCATTCAGCAAGAAGTAGATTAACTGTTTCGTGATAACTTTTATAAGTAGTCTTTACTAAATGTTTGGAGAAACTTTTTAGATTTACATCATTTAAATAATAAGTTTTCAGCCAGCAGAAGTTGTTGCTCAGTCCTTTTTGCAATAATTGCATAAGTGATTGCCTAAAATATATGAAGATCAGTTATGAAGTATATATTAGAGCAGATGGCCATGAGGAGAGCCAATGGGACAGAATACTAAACAATACAAATTAAGAAAATCAGAGGTTAATTAAAGAAGATTAAGGGTACTTAAAGGGGACGTAAATACCCAGAGACCTTCTCAAACAAAGGATTAGGATGTTGGTGCTGTGCCGTGCTGTCCTCTCCAATGTGTTGCTAACGAAAGGACAGCGATGTGCAGAACAGATGAAAAGACTCCGTTAGAATGCTATCTTCAGTAACCCAAATCCCTTGATTCAACACACAGGGACAGAGTGTCATAAATTCTTGTGTAATTTGGTCTGGGTATTCCTCTCTTTTATTCTGCTCTACGCGTTTGGATCCCATTAACTTTTAAAAGGACTTTCATGCACAGACGATAATAGGCACAGTTAGTGGGCACAGTGACTGCTTTATAGTCCTCCACTCCAGGAAGCACCGCTTTACAGAATGTTAATTCTCGAGAGCTTTGCCCTTAGTGACTCCTCTTCAATCAATATTTGTAGAATGAGTGAAGGAGGTTGTTGGGGGGGGGGGGAACAAACTGTTTCTCCTTAGATTTAGATTTAATTTTACACTTGTATTTCAAGGGTCATCTGTTAAAGCCTATCCATTTTTTTATGATTCACCTCAAGTTAACATTTATACTCATCATCTATTCATTTCTTCATTCATTTATTCAGTCTATATTTATTAAATACCTATAGGGTGCTAGCTGTTTTGTTGGATAACGATGAATAAAGCAATCTTTATCCTTGATGGAGTCGCTGTTTAAAGAGGAAACTGAATATGTAAATAATTTACATAGTTCAATGAGAGAGCTACTCTAATAAAAATATGTACAGATTCTAGGTGAGCATGAAAGAAGAAATTATATCTCTGCTTGATCAGGGTGAAAGGGAAGAAAGTTTCATGAAGGGAATCAGAGAAGATAATTCCTGAGCTGAATCTAAAATAGGTCTATGCAAACTGTAGGCTGCAGACCAAATCTGCCCATGTCTGTTTCTGTAAATAAAATTTTATAAGAACACATCTATACCCATTCATTTAACCGAAGGTTACTTTCATGCTACGTGACAACAGAGAATTGAGTAGTTGTAATTGAGACAGCATGGCTGACAAAGTCCAAAATGCTTACTCTCTGATTCTTTATAGAAAAAGTTTGCAGACATCTGGTCTAAAAAAAGTTGATTTTCCAGGGACCCAGGTTAGACAAGTATGTCCAGAGATTTGGAGACATAATGAGAAAGCATGGGTGACTAGAATAAAGAATTAAATGTTCAGGAGAAAACAAAGAGACCACTGTGGTTAGGGTGACAGCTTCACACAAGAAGCAGAGGAATAAAGATAGAAAGGTCGGTTGAATTGAAATCGTAGAAGATTTTAAATGTTGGTGACACTCTTTAAACTCCAGGGAGAACACAGCATTCTGGAGAATGTTTATAGTTCTCTAACTCAGCATTTAGAAGGGAGACACCCTACATGATAGTAGTTTCAAAAGAGGAGCTTTCTGCTCAGGAAAAGAGAGCAAGAAAGTCATATTTTTCAGTTTTGGGCTCATCTTTGGGATTATGCGTTTTTGGAATGTCATGGCAGCAGATATGGAAAGATAAGCCTGGGGTTGCCTGCCCACGTAGGAGGGGGCTCTGGCCAAAGGAAATCCATATCGGAACCAGGGTCTAGCCCTGGATAAAGGAGGCATCATCTAGGCTACTGAAATTGGTCTAGTCTGGGCAAAATCATCCTTGCAATTTATAAATGAGCCAACTCAATTCATCATTTAAGGGTTTGTGGGGGCAAAACCTTGACTAGATATAAATTTGAGGATGTAGAATTTGGGAGTCCTAGGTCTTGCCTATCTGTCACCACTCTTCACTGCAGAGTCATAAAGATAACAGTGAGAGGAGACATGGAGATGTGTGCTTCCAACCCCCGTCTTCCCCCATACAAATTGTGCCTGAATCTGGAAGGATGAATGGCTCCCAAACCAGTTAGTTCACCAGAATCAACCGGAAAGCTTCTAAAGAGCATATACTCCTGATCTGTACCCCAGACCTGATTCAGAATTTCTGGGCATGGACCCCTGAAATCCTTACCTTGAATTCCAAAAGCCCCTTAGATTATTCTTATTATTCAACCATTTTGCTACAACATTTGGGAAACACTGACTCCCAAGACCCTGTCTGTACAGCATCACACACTTGTGTCTTTTTCACACAACACTAGAGATTTGCTATATGTACACTCAGTGACATGACTCATGTAAAATCTAAAGAAATAGGTGTTTATTTGACAACCAGTATAAAAGCCACTGGAAGTTTTAATTAGGGAGTGATATGAACTAGGGAGTGATATGTTCTAAGATTATTATTAATATGGCAGAGCTCTGTGGGTAGATTAGTGAGAATCTGATTATGCACAGATTCAAGTCATAGAGTTGGAATTAATTTTGATCGTATTTTAATTTAAGCTTTTATCCAGGTAAGATTTCTTCCATAAGTTTCACAGCTGATGGCTATTAGGGGAAAACCTAAATTCTTTTAGGAAACCGCATTGCTACTTACAGAAAACCAGGACACTGTTAGATATGATGATAGAAGTGTCTTTCATATACCAAGCCAAAATATCCCCCTGTATTTTCCACTCAGTGATTGTAATTTATTCATCCTTAAAACAATACTGAAGGAAATCAACGTCCTCTATTTTAATTCACTTCTTATGCTTCTCCTTAGTCTTTTCTTTTCCAATCTAAAATGCCTGGTTTTTCCAAATAAACCTCACAGAGTATGGTTTTCAAATGTCTTATCACTTGGTACATGAGCTTTTGAACATACGTTGGATCAGTATTTCCCAAAGCATGCCCTTTGTGATACTAGTTCTGAGAGCTGCATCTTTAAAAAGGGGGTCCCATGGTCCAGTACCTCTGGGAAAGGCTGGAAACCATCCCTTCGTAGAGCTTCACAGTGCACATTAGCATTTTCCAAGGGGAACTACGTGAAAGAAAACTGTTTTTAAAATGACATGTGTTTAATCTGCTATTTTTCAAATTTATTTAATCACAATAGTCTTATTTTCTGTAACATAGTAATACTCCATTGAACACATTTCCGGAAGTTGTATGTTGCCAACATTCCTCTTGAAATGTCAGGCATAGGAATAAAAAAAGGCAGTATTCCAAATGTCACCTGAATCTGCTGAGTTCAGACTTTTTCTCTTTAAGATGCAAACACTGTGTTCTTCTTCTTTTGAAATAGTCTTCTTAATACAGCCTGTGACCACATCAGCATTTTTTAGTATTTGTATTATCCTACTGACTCATTGACTTCCTGGTCATCTGATGTCATTGAGACTTTGACATTAAATGCTGTCCAGTTAGGTCATTCTTGGCCTCCCTTGTGCTTGATAAAATAAATAAGAAAAGATACACAGTCTTACTAAAATTTGATTGGTTTTACCCCAGAATTTCATTTCTGGGAAATATTTTTGAATCTGGATTTGGTGAGCTGCTTCTTTCAGGTATATTTCATCTAAAAGACTGATAAATATGCCTTCTATGCTTTCATACTGGTCTAAGTTTTAAATCATGTGGTTTGCGGTTGAACATTTGTTTCTCGCAGACATGGATTTGTTTTTTAGCACTCTTTGGGTATAGTTGCTCAGCTATCTGCACATCCACTTAGCTACAAATTCTTGATTCTCATTTCTCTACTTTATTCCCAGTAGAATGTTGCAGATTTCCTCAGTGCCTGGCTGGAGTTGCTGCACTGCCTCTGTATCACTCAGTTCTAGTCTCTGAGGGGAGTGGCTTTTTCTGTGTTGTGTTCCATGGTACCGCGCCCTTTGGCCTTCATCTCTTTTTGGTATTCCTGACAGAGATTCCAGGGACTGTGTCTGGGCTAGTGGAAGGAATTAACATTTTGTCTTGCTTTATTACTACTTGACGCTTAGTGTCTGTGATGATATAAGATGATGATGTGGAGAGAATTTTTCATTTTACTTTTCCCATTTGAGTAATGACGTATGCTGATTTTAAAAAGAGACAACAGGCCCAGTGTTCGTTGGAATTCTAAGCGTGAGTGTCTCTAGTGAGTGTTCTGAATCGATCGTGTGTGAGATCGGGGTGTTAAACCACTTTGCAAAGGAAAGCCACTAGATAATTTTAGACATTATTGTATCTAATTTTAAATAAATATAGAACAGACAATCCAAATTTCTCTCTTTCCCTGTCTTATCAACATAACTAGGAATCCGAAGAGTAGGAGCCAAGATTTACTTGTGATGGAACCTTTCTCTCTGAAGACATGCTACAAAACAAGAAGCATCATTGGAATTCTTTCTGAGCTGAAGTTTCACATGTGATAATGAGCTAGGATTTGTACTCTTTGCACTTACAAGAACCCCTTGATCTCTGGGCCTTAAAGTTGCACTTAGTTCTAGGTGAATGTGACCCCAAACTATTTTACTTAGGGCAAAAATGATCATTTAAGGTCACTGCTGCTTTAACACACTTTGGAAAGATACCTATGACCTGCTCTTTAAAGGTATAATGTCTGCTCCATTGGTAAATGCAGAAATTACCTTTCCACTCTCCCCAGTCATCTTACATTACTGATGAGTGAATATGATGGGAAGACAGTGTGATGAAAAATGTTGTTTAAGTTAAAGAAAAATCCACTTAAAATTCTCTACACAAGAGTAAATTATAGGCTTTCAAGCTGAGACAGAACCTGTCTATTTATCAGCTTAAACTGCAATCCGTATGGAAGATAGAAAGGCCCTTGAGGATTTCGAGTAAAAGTCATCTTCACATAAGGTGATTTCTTATAATCTTTTCATTAACTGTGTCCCCTAACATTACTAAGGATTTTTCTTTTACAAGTGGAATTTTTAAAAATTGAATATTCCTCTGATAATCCATATGTATCAGCTGATTTAAAATATTGTTCCTTAAATAATAGAACAGGATATAAATCTCCATTATTGGAACAAATGAATACCATGTTATACATATGGCAGATTTTTAAAGATAGGATTCTGATAATGTTTTCAAGAATGTGTTATGAGATAATTCACTTATGTGGGTATTTAGGAGCTGAGAGGAGAAGGAACAGAAGAGTTAAAGCGTGAGGGGTAACAGATGTGTTTGAATCCCCAGCCTATAAAAGTGAGCAGTGACTCAGCTTTAAGTGGTATTTGACCCCATGCTTTTTCTTTTAATGATCCTGACATATTTTACGCTGAAGAATACATACATCCATCTTTGCATTCATGCAACTGGAAACTAGCCTTGCAGAGCAAAGTATACAGTTTAAGAATAATTTATCAGAATATGATTCAGCATTACTGCAGCTATAAAGTAGACAGCAAAATTCATTAATTTTGATGAAAACAGATGTAGTAATTATAATTATTCCAAGTGATTTTTGTCTCAGAGGAGCATGTTTATGGTAGATTAGATCTTGCAAAACACAGAGGCCAATGCCTTGATCAGTGCTTGAGTTTGAAGATGGGCAAATGATTAAGCTGATACTGATGCATAAAAGAGCAGTATCATATAGTGAGCATGGTTTTTGATTAAGTTGAAATATAAAATGGATCAAGATAAGACACTACCATGGAAACTATCTTGCTATCAGCAAGGAGAATCAGGAAGTAATTTTTGGGACAAATCTCAAATTGAATAACTTACCTTTTAAAGGTTGAAAATGGATTGCATTATTGGTTATCTATATAAAATAAGATGGAGAGCAAAACTTTTTTAAAAAGATCACTTGTTAGGAAGAGCAACTATTATAGTGTTACAAAATGAAGTTGGGCTCTTCTCTGTAACCATCATGCTAGGACCTTGCATAAACTGGACGTAGTTCTTGAATCAAAGGTGGATGGAATGTTAAGGCTGTTTTCCATGATTGCTTACTATTCATTGAAAAAAGAGAATTTGAAAGGTCATAAAGTCTAGTCTGTGAAGAACGTAACTTTAAAGCTTTTCTTGGAGAAAGGGCCAATCTTTTCTGTTTTTTTTTTTTTTCTAGACTTTTTTGTTCTTTAGATATGTATATACAAATTTAAGTCAATTTTATTTATTGGTACCTTTTAAACGGAGAAATTTATTATATATATATTAGTGTATAGAAAAAGATTTGGGAATAAAATTTATAAATTTCAAAGAATAAGGTTTTTTTTCAGTTAATTTTGCTATATGGATTTGAATAAAATGAATGAATATACTAATGTAAATAAACTAACTTTCCTCAAAATACAGTTTTGACTCTGGTAATCTCCAGTGACTTCTAGTATATACAGTTAACCATGCTGAGGACAGTGATCTTCTTAATGATTTTGTGTTCTTCAAAATTTGTAGCACAGATTCTTTTTTCCAATTGAAGTATAGTTAACATACAATACTGTGTTAGTTTCAGGTATACAGCAAAGTGATTCAATTACACATATACATATAAATATATTTTCTTTTTCAGGTTCTTTTACATTATAGATTATTTCAAGATATTGAATATAGTTCCATTTACTATACAGTAGGCCCTTGTTTTTGCACAGATTCTAATGACTGTTTACTATGCCTCTAAGATTAGGCATAGAGGTGCTATTCAAAAGGTACTTGCTAGGGACCGATTTATGAAAAAGGAACTAGAAGAATGCCTCCTTAGCATTGCTGTTATTCCGTTAATTTGTGTTACTGTGTTGGCAGTAATAAAGTAGCATTTCTTTTATTCTTTAAAAAAATCAATATTTTCCAATAATTCATGTTGGCTCTCTCCATGCTTTATTAGAATCAATATGATATTCCTTTATCCTTGGGAAAGAAATCATATGAACACAATTTAGAAAAATCATAAAATTAAGGATAGCTCTGACATGAATTTTGGTTTTTGCTTTTGCTTGAGAGTAGACTACACAGATGTTGTGGATCCATGCAAACAATTTCTCTCAATTATTCCTTCATTCTGTATTCATTAAGTCAGTCATTGACTATTTACTAGGCACTCTTATGTGCCAGGCATGCAATAATCATGAAATTTTTTAAGTAACAGGTGAACCCAGGACTACTGCAGAAGAACGTGTGCTCTCCAGAACACTGATAAGGGAAGAGAAATAAAACCTTAGAGAGGAGTCTGACACTGTGACCCAGGAGCAAGAGACAAAGAAATTGTGTCACGGTAGATATCTCATGGACATGAAGCTCACGAAGCTCATGAAGGGAACCTTGGTCCCTTTTTACGTTGCAGCCATCACATTTTCCACTTTCTCGCCCATCACACATGGTTTACTTTGCCTAAAATGCCTGTTTCCCCTCTTCTTGTAAATTACTCCATATCATGCTTAAGTGTCTCAACCAAAGTTTCACATTTTCAGGAAAACCGTCCTTGACCCCCTAGCCTACTTTTAGACTAAATGAAGTCCTCTTGATATATGGGAATGCCACCCTTTCTTTCTTTTTTCTTTTCACTTTTACTACAGTTATTCCTTTTCTAAATATTTGTTTGATGTCTGTTTTTCTTGCTTCACTCTCCTTTTTAAAAAGACTGTATTAACCTGGATAGCCTAGATTATGTTACAATTAATGAATTAAATTAATTTTAGAATCAAAGTAACAATTAATTCCAAAATCTCAGGTATATAATACAACAAAGATTTATTTCTTGCTTGTGCTTTGTTTTTTAGTGCAGGTCAGAAGTGGGTTCAGCTTTACACTATCATTCAGAGCCTCAACAGTAGAGGCAATATCCACCAAATACTGCAGATGAACCTACTAGAACAGTATCATGGGTAGCTTTTTGGCAGTTTAGTTTACTTGCTTGTTTTGTTTGTTTGTTTGTTTTTGGTTCCTTGGTCCAGGCAAGAGAAATTGGAGAATAACTCAAGGTCTTCTTGATCTATCCATTGGCTAGATTATTGGCTGGAATTTTTTTTTTTAAGGAATTCTCATGTTTTTATTTTGATGACAAAAATCACACAGGGAACAACAAAAATCATAGCTGAAAAACTGGGAGTGGGAATTGGGCTGGGAAATATGGGGAACGGGTGCCCAGGCACCCTAGAATGCTTCTTGGAACCCTGAGTTTCCTTCCAGGGCTCCGCATGTGCCCATAGTCCTGCCCAACTGGGATGAGATTGAGATGTGCAGTTCTCCTTGTGCCCTGAAGGGAGATGAACCTGATACCGAATGAAGCTAACCATCTTTGTATTGAAATCCCTAGAAGAAACAATGGTAAGAAGGAAATGATGTCTCAAAGTAGGGCCAAAACTGGGAAATAATTTTTAGCCATTCTAATTAGCTTTGGTCCATTACACCACGTACTACTAATAGGATTTGCCTTGGGGATTGCTAATTCATTTTCAGCGGTTATTGAATAATTGTTTGGAGTAGAAGAAGGTTAAGCAAAATCGAGAAGGGCAAGCATAATCCCTTTTCTAAAAATGTATAGGAAATGGAATTCATAGACTATAAATGAGTGTAGTATTGCAGGGATTGTTCATGGAAAGTTGCAGAAAGTGTGGTCCACAGACAGGTGCTTATCTGCTGAAACTTACTGCTCCACGTGAAATGTACAGAAATAGAGACTAAGCATTTAGAAACTTTTGTAGACATTTGTCAAGTAATTTTGCATCTATTAAAACTAATAATTTTAAAATATTTTTTAAAAATTAAAAGTATTAAAAATGCGCTTGTGTTTTATGTCTTTGTTTTTTATGTTATTTCATTTTCTAGGTAATCATTTTTATTGTATTTTACAAAAGTTTCAGTCCATGAGAGATTGAAAATTAAAAAAAAAAAAACAAAAAAACCAGACTGGTTCATTGCCACAGATTGTTTGTGAAGCACCGGTTTGAGTATTTACTAAAGGGAATGAAGTGAAGTGATCACTGGGGATTAGCCTGTGTTGGTATACTAAGATAACAATTAATATCAGTCCACACATATTTTTCTTTTCAATGACTGGCCTAGTAATGCTGGACAAACACAGTACACTTGGTGTATATGGATTTTGGCACATGACAATTTTCTCACCTTTTTGGAAAAGTCATTGAAATACAGGCTAGGTACTGGCTTTATTAAGTAGGTTATCAGTTAAGCTATCACAACAAGGAGCTCACGTTTACAAGTCAGTGTCCACCTGTCCAGTCACCTCTCCACAGCTCCTGGACACTCTGTTTCACCTTGGATGGTGCATCCCAGGTCCTCTCTACATTTGTAATCCCCTACTTTTCAGTGGTACCAAACTGGATTAAGTCGGTTTTTTATCCATATATCTTTAAAAATAACAAACTGTTGAAGTAGGTTCAATACATTTTATTACATACTGTAGTACTGTAGGAGATGGGTCTAATATTTGTTTCTGAGCTATCTAGTGACCAGGACAAAGAGAGAAGTAAGAATTATAAATAAGATGAAAGTAAAGCTTTTTCCAGGAGAAAACCAAACTTTTCCCCTAAAGCCATAACTTCTGTGTTCTCACAGAAAGGAAATTGTGTGATGTAGTGGTCAACATCCACTAATAAATTCATCAAATAAATAATATTGAGTTTATTTGTCTTTTTCTTGTTGTAGGTTTTTGGTAGTCTGGCTTGATCAAAATGGAACAAAACCCACCTAAAGTAGGTTCTTAATTTCTAGGTTGCCTAAAGATTACCCGGGGACAGCCTGGCTCAGCAGATCCAGGGTTGGGTTTTGGAATCTGTGTTAATAAAAAACAACTCAGTTGATTCTGCTGCCCATGGTCTAGAGACCTCAGTTAAGAAACAGTGATCTAGAGGAGCCCTTAGCAATTTTCCATGTAGGTGGCTTATCACAACTGAGCCTTTTATAAGAATGACTGGTATTTGTGATTGCTATTTGTCGGGAATCTGGATTGCAGAAATTAAATCTTGTCAGTTCAGGAGGCAGCCATGTAAAATTTGACCTTAAATGCTTGCCGTTAAATGTACTTAAAAAAAAAAATGTTCTGCCTTCCAGTGTATTTCTCCAGGCTCTCTGCAATCAATAAATACTCTAAATGTAGGATTCTTATGAAAGTGAGGGAGCCAGCACAGAAAATTTCCTGTGGAAAACACCGATATGAAGGAGTACATGTGTAGTTTTACAAATGATGGAAGAATTATTTAAAATATTACCTTAAAGGTCAAATTGACAAATACCTATCACTTAACCGTATAGAAATTAATAGACTAATTAGTTTTATGCTTGTATTAGATTATTTAGAATATTTAGTAATCTTTCATTTATTCTGTAACATGGTTATGTTGTCCTAGAAGTAAATGGACTTTTTTTTGAACTGTAGTTCAAAGTAATGTTTTTGATAATAGAAAAATAAGTCTTATGTTTTGAAGATTTTATGTCCTTTGGCTGATCTAACAGTACATGGCAGAGGGTGGGTACTAAATTCCTTAGAATTTGTATTATTGATCTCCTGAGAGGATGTTTGAACTAACCTCAAAAGAAAATATCAGTCACCTTCTTACAAGTCAGGCAGTATTAAGAATCATAGGATAAGATGAAAAGAGTTATGCTTTGTGCAAAAGAAAATCTTTGGAAAGAAATTATGAAAAGTTATAAAAAGAGATTTCCTAGGTAGCGTAATTTCTTTCAATTTTATAGATAAATGTGAAATCAAATAATCCTAAATCCAAGTTAATTTAAGCTTTTAAGGCTCCTGCACGTGGGCCTAGTAACTATAGCTTTTCGAAAAATTATTTTATGAAACACATCAGGCTTCCCCCACTCATATCAATATGTCAATATCTTAAACATGGGGTGGGTTTTTTTCCTTACATAAATGTGCTGCCTAAATTGTGGTGATTTTTGAAACATTATACATTTGTGACATGGAATCCAAAATGAAATCTGGTTCTATGGAGATAGAGATTGATAGCTTTTGTACATGAAATCAAAGACTGTTAGAGACTGAGCTGGTTTCTTCACCCCACTTCTCTAGTGCCTGTTAAACACTTGTAAACACCCCAGCAGCAGCAGCAGCAGCAGCAGTAGCCGTGTCTTAAGGGAAAAATCCTTCCTACAATATTTCTTCCAGATTTCATCTTCCCTTTGATCAGAAGCTTCCAAGATAAAAGTTTCACCACTTTATATTACGTCCACTTTCTTGCTACGCATGTCCATTTGTTGAAAAGTTCTGAAGCCAGACTTTGCTTTCCTGTAATTTTCCTCCCTACCTTTTGGTATGATACAGTAAATATGCACCTAACGGCACAAGACATCTCTCACTTTCCCTTCCTTCCTTCCTCCAGGCAGAACATTCCAATTATGTCAAATACTGTTTACACTCCAGAGTTTTGCAGATGTGCCCTGTCCTGTGGATTTGCTTTTCTCCCTTAACTGGGTCATTTGCAGATCGTGGACAGGGACAGGGTGGTTTTTATATTTCAGTTATGGCATAATGTCTAGAACAGATTAGACAATTAAAAACTTACATCCAGAGTGATCAGTCACCACCAAACTTTCTACTGTTTTCCTGTAATCCCTTTAATAGTAGTACCAAAAACTAAACATGATGCCCTTAAGATTCAGTTTGAATGCAGTGATTATCATATTTTAGGACTTGGGTAATCAATGTTTTAAACAATATTGGACATAGGTTTCTTTTCAGTATATCACTTTGTGGGCTAATACTGAGATTGTAATCAGTGAAATATACTAGCACTGTTCTTCAATTGCTATTTAATTAACCATCGTCTCCTAGTTTGGATTAATGCAATTGATTTAATCTAAGAAGAATTCTAGAGTAATGTAGAAATACTTAGAAAGCAGTTATCCCCCAGAAACCAGCCCAGAGTTACCAAGGAAAACTCCTGTTTCAATACCCAGATCTCCTTTTTTGACAGGATGTTGCAGCCAACATGTAGGCTGGGTTGTAGTCATCTCAAGACTCTACTAGGGCTGCAGAGTCGCTTCAAAACCCACTCATGTGATTGTTGGGAAGCCTTGGTTTCTTGTTAGCTTTTAGTTAGAGACTTCAGAGAGAGAGAAAGAGAGAAAGGGAGAGCACCAGGAAGAGAGTGTCCAAGACGGAAGTACAGTCCTCCATAACCTGATCTCAGAAGTGACGTGCCATTATTTCTGCCATATTCTGTTGGTCACACAGTGCATTCCTGGTACAAGGTGGGTAGGGACTACAGAAGGTTGTGAGAAGGAGGTGCAGATTACTGGGGCCATCTTGAAGACCAGCTGCTACAATGTCTTTCAGATTCCCATCCAAGCTTTCAAATGGAAGCATTCTAGGTTTCTTCTGAAGAAATTAGTAATTCCTATGGACATTAATTAAGTAATGGTAATGAACTAAGACTATGGTTAACTTTAGGTAAATTATCACTAAATTAACATACTCTCATTAGCTGTATCCTATGTTTCAGATGATGGTCTAAACTTCCACACCAGTTTCCAAGTTATTTCATTTCATAGTTTTCAAAGAATAAGGAAAAGGATGGTGCTTTTTAAGTATGGAGGATAGCCACATGGTAGATTAACTCTTCTATATCTGGTCTTTGCCACTTTAATTGTAGTTCAGAAATGTAACTACATGCAAATATGTAATAATGGTGTATATTATAGTGGAATTAGGTGGTAACACCTGAAGAGAAAGGAGATGTGAAGGCACAAAGGCCATTAATTCATTTGAGTTTTTCAAATTGTGCAAAGCAATGTCCTCAGCAGGGGAGATGAGATGAGAAGATAGTATGCTTACCCTCAAGGAGCTTGGAGTAATTACTAGTTTCCAAACAGACTTGAACTTTGGCCATCATTCTGTTTTCCCCCACCTGCTAGCTTCAGGGTGGAGATCCTGTCTGTCAATTAGAAATGCTGTAAAAACCAGTGAGATGATTCTTGTGTTGTGATCTATTCAAAAACAACGTGTTATATAAATGTCTTATTAAAATGAAAAGAGCCTGTCATAGGACCGTGATTTTCAGATGTCTTTACAGAAAATGTGGATTTTCCCCTCCTGTAACATAAGGATGAAATTTTCTAATTCAACGCAACTGTCATGAGACTTTTCTTACAAATATGAACCTAACTGGCAAAATAGAAGTAATTTGCTAATTAATTCAAAATGGAACCAAACTCTTCCCCTTAATTATTTGGCAAATGGAATCATTCTAGATTTCTTCTGGGGGAATTAATATTTCAGGCAAAAGTGATTTGTGGCTTGCAGAGTCTTAAATAATTTTCAAATGTTTAAAATAATTTAGAGGGAAATATCATACCCTTTTGAGAAACAACAGAAAAATTAAAAGCACTTTTTAATTTCATCCAGCAATACTGGGAAAGAATAAAGAATCAGTTATTTATTTATTTTTTGGGGTCCTACATTGTATCACTACTAAAATGTCTAATTCCAACCAAATCTTGAAATCATATGGAGAGAGATCTTCACCCCCAAATGGACTCTTTATTTCTTTTAAGGGTCTTTCATGTGGTCTCTCATTAGACGTAACAGGCAAACCCCACAAAAAACATACAACCCAATACAAAATGCTACAACATATTGCAGGTTTGAATTAGCGTTAAAAGAAAACTAAATTGAATTTAGCTACAATCAAGTTTATTAACTAAGAAAGAATTGATATATTATTTTCTCCCCTCTGAGGTGCCACGCTGGAGTGCCTAGTGTAGTTAGGCCATTGGGTTCTTGCTCTGCTAAACTCAACCTGAAAACATGACTTGCAGGGTCCTTACTGTCTGACAGTAGCCCTGATTAATTCACAAATGCTTATTATTTATAATACAGGAAAATAAGACATAATCAGCTTGTAAAAATTCTTCCTTGCAGTGCTAGATCTTTGAATTTTGAACTCTCAAGGGATAATTTCTGAAAGTGTCTCCTGGTATTTTGTTATTTGCAAATTATGGCTGTATTACTTTAAGAAAATTCTATATCTGGTGATCATTATTTGCGAAATACGTGGAGGAGAGAAAATTGTTACTATTTGTACTATAGAAAGATTCTGTTTTACAAAATGATGCACTGCATGATTCCTATAAATAGAGAGCTTCTCCAGTGCATTTAAGAATGTGAATTGAATAACAGAAATGTGATATATACGGAATTTTCCAGTCATACATTTACTGTGGAATAAAAAGAAAGAGAGACTTCTGTTTTCGTATAAGACTGTTTTCTTATTAATTTGTGTCCAGGAAGAGTTTAAACCATTTAACAAAAATCTCACTCCATTTTTGAGAGTCTGTTGATTTTTTTTCACTAGTAATTTTATTGTAAGTTTCACCAATCGGTGTGATAAAATTTAGCTTTCACTTCATCTAGGGCTTACTGAATCTCTCTGAATTATATCAGTCAAGATGCTAAATGAGGATATAGAACATCTATGATCTTCTAATGCATCGGTTGCCATGGAAGCTGCTCTTCTGGCCTGATTTGATCAATTTTTTTTCTCAAGCAAGTAATTTGATAATTCTTTCCAGAGGGAAAATGTCATAATGTTCTTGTACCAAACTGAAGGAACCAAATTGCTTCTTTTAATTCATAGTGGTCTCCTCCTAATAATCATGATATTTTGGTCATTTCCTTTACATTCAGCCAATACTAAGCCTTGAGTTTATGTATTTTTAAAAGTGTATCACTAAAAAGTCTTTCTACTCTTAACTTCCATTTTTCATATTTTTATCAAAAAGATGATCTAAAAAATCCAAATCTTTTAAATGTAAACGTTGGAGATGTTTTCCTTGAGAAACAATGGCTAATTGCATCACAGTTAATGAAACACTTAGGTACAAATACTCTTACTGCCAACTACCACCATCATCAGAAGCATTCATTAAATGCTACATTTGCATATTAGATTTATCATAATTAGCAGAACTGGGATCCTTACTCAGAATCTTTTGACCACCTAGTCCTGATAATCTGCTTCCTGAAATGAAATGAAACAGGAGTAAAAATGCACCATGCTATGAAATATCATGTGCAGGGCAGGGACTTTTTCAGTTTCTCTAAACCAATCTCAAACTCTAGGCAGTACTTTTATGATTATAGACGAAAGATCCAGTGTGCATTTGCATAGTTAACTTTAATGCTTCATGAAAAATAGGGGCATCATGAAATTAATTAGGACATTTACTTTCAGCCATGAGAAAGATAACACATTCTTGTCTAGCAGTTGCTGGCTGTCCTTTAGGTGGCAGTGTGTGGCAAGAAGAGGCTGGTGGTGATAGTCACTGCATATGATCTTTAACAACAAAAAGTGAAAAGAAAAAAAAATCAGCTTCTTGTCAGAAATGTCTTCTTGCATCTCTTGCATTTGGTTTCTTTTGCTAATGAATCTCTGAGCATACATGCCCTGTATCACTGAAATCATCAGCATGCATTTTCTGTGGTTCAAAAACAGTGTCTGTTCTTTAATATGTCCCTCCAGGTACCCACCCTAGTGTTGTGAGCCCTGTGGGTGTTAAAAAGTATTTTTCGCCTGACTGACTGTCAATACTGAGTTGGAAGTAAACATCTCAACTGCTCTGTCTTTTACATTTCTCCAAATCGGAGTACAGAAGTGATCTGGAGAGTTTTGGCCAAGATATGAAAAACAAATATATAGACACGTTGCTTAAAAAATATTCAGAAGTGGGGATTTGGTTTTGAATTCTAGAGAAAAACTCCTATGAGCTTCTCTCTGTGATATGCTGTTCCATCTGATTTTGTTGGGAACTTGACTTTGCCAGATCCATCCAAATGCCTTGTCATCAATTCACATATGAAACCATGTTTCTCCCTTTTCATTATAACTGTCTATCCATGCTGTACCCACTTTCTTCTTATGTGATTCTAATTTTTATAGCCAAAACATACACATAGAAAAAGTCCCTAAGAAATTTTTCTCATCTTTTTTTTTCCTATCCCAAACAGGAATTATTGGATATTTAGAATGCATGTCTCTAACTACCAGTGTCTTTTGTAAAAGAGACAGTAAAGGAATTAGAGCAGTCCAAACATTACAGCTTCAAATCTTGACCCGCAACTTGATTACCTTTCATGTAATTATATTCTGTATGCTGTCTGATTCAATTAGAAGTCTTTCCAATGAAGTAGATTACAGCATCTGGAGCTTTTGATCTCCTATAAGCCTCTGATGGAATCAGGCAAAATGATCACTTCAGAAAGGGAACACAAACCCTTGAAACCCATCTCCCCAATTTCAAGTGACTCTTTTAATCCTCTGTGTCTGCTGCAGCTGTCACCCTAGGTAACAGCTCGGTTTAGTTCTAAGCTGCAAGAATATATGAGAATCTACTAATGCTATGTTTGTCAACAGTGACTTACTTCCTTTGCCTACTTTTTAAAACAGCATTGAAATCAAGCTCATTAATTCAGTTTATTTAAAAAAAGCAAAACTCTTGCAAAAAAAAAAAAAAGATTTAAAATGGCCTTTCCCAGCTATTTGACATCTATAGCCCTGCTAAGTTGCAAGTTTTTTTTCAGTCTCCCTGGTCTTTCCAACGTTTCCAAATTCATAAAAACAAGCTTTTTCCTTGACTCTAATCTGCTGCCCTTCTACGTTCAAGTTGTAATGCTCTTCTACTGAGTCTTGTGTTTTATCAGATGTCACTTGTTCTTATGCTCTCTGTGCTTTATGTATACTTTGTGCCTTTGTCCTTTTCAAACTTCCGTGGATGCTCGTGGGTTTCAGCTCCCTGGCACAACTGTTTTAGTCCTTTGTCAACTTCCTCTTGTGGGTAGAACACAGATCATCTGCTGTTTAATAAAGCAGGCATCATATTTCATTCCTCTCACATCCATCAAAATGTCTTTTGCTCAAACTGGAATTCTTCCACTATTATTTGGTTAACTTGCCACATACAAGTGATTTTTCATTTCTTGATTGGGGAAAGAAGGTCTCAAGGGTGATGTGTTTCTTGTCAAGTTGGAGAACACCAGCTTTCCTCCTGGAGATGAAGAGCTTTCTTCTCTGCTGTGTTGGTACCTATCCAGCCTCTAGCACCTTGAAGCTACTGGCTCTGATAAAAGTTAGTGATGTTTGGAGGAAAAATGTCCCATATTTAAGTTCATCTTGAATTTAAAAAAAAATTGCAGAGCCTAAATTGATGAACTGCTAGAATTAATTACAGTAATTTTGAATGTTCATGTGCATATATTTTTCTTTATTTGTAAGAACCTCAGATTATAGCATTTCTCTATAGACTCCCATTTATTTTCTTCCTATCACTGTTAAGAAACAAACAAGAGGCATTTTTCTCATTCTGTGGACGGGCAAAATGAAACAAGGCTAAGTGAGCAGAAATATAGTGACCGAGAAGGGAGTAAGTGTCTCCTGATTCCAAGCCTGCTGCCTCCAGCACTTTGAAGCGGCTCGCTTCTGTGAAAGTTAGTGATATTTGGAGGAAAATGTCACCGTTAAAGCACACTACAGCTTGCACTGGACCAAAGGGATTCTGTGACTACCATGGGAATGCAACGCAGTGATGTTTTTGAAAAGCCATGTGCATCTGTAATTGTGAAAAGGAGGTAATTTTCTTTGATTACTGCAAGAGTCCGTTAACTGATTAGAAAGGGTTCTTAATAATATAGGAGGCATGAGAATTCCTGCAAGCTTCTCCTGACTGTGCAATCCATTTGGGGACTCATTATTGAAATACCATTTAATGCCTAAAATAAGAATATTGAACATTTTCAGACAACACCTATTGTGAGGACTGTGAATAACCAATTTTCTTTTTCTGGGGTCAGCATTATATTTATATATATTTAACCTTTTTTCCTAATTACAATATGTGTTCATAAAGTAAAAGTTTAGACTATGCAAAGATGCAAAACCAAATTGTCTACAATTCTCTCACTTTGGTTAATTATTTTTCAGATTTTTTTTTTCAAATTTTAAAGTAAGCCTGCATACAGAACTTTACAAAAAGGGGTTTGTGGGTCTGTTAAGGGAACTCCAACAAATAACATCATTTTTCCACATCTGAAAAGTTAGAGGAAGAAACCCCAAAGGAGGATTGAGGCAAAAAATGATGTTTATTACTAACAGAGAGTAGGCAGAGCAAGTAGCTTTATATCTGTTATCCAGACAGGCTTGCTAATAGGAAATTCCAAGATCATGCAGATTCCCTGTTTCTAGTCTCTGGTTCTAAACTGGGTCGTGGCCCAGCGCAAGAACCCTACCCAGGTAAACCTTACAGCCTGGAGGAGAGGAAAGTCTGGGTTCTCTGCAGGAAAGCTAGCCTCAAGAGGAAGTGAGTGGAGCTAAGCAGGGTCAAGTGAATGTCCATTATACAAATTAGTTTCCTTTAACTGGAATAACACATCAATATGGAGAAGTATTTCCCATCAATAGGGTCACACAATACCTGTTGGTTTTTATTTTGCACACACTCCTCACCCTTTAACCAGGAAACTTGAGTTTTCTCTAGACTTTTCTCTAGATTCTGTGTGAACACACTGGAGTTGCATTAGCCATGCATGGTCTTAGGCATATAGCATGAATCAAAACTGGAAGTTATTATTATTATTATTATTTATTATTATTGTTATGTACAAAGGAAAAAAATTTTAAAAAAACAATATGAGAGGAAGACGGATGCTGCCCCACTTTCAAGACTTACTATAAAGTGACAGTGGTCAAGACAGTGTGACCTTGGAAAAAGAATAAGCAAATAGATCAGTGGATCAGAATAGAGAGCCCAGAGATGGACGCACATAAATATGGTCAACTAATCTTGGACGAAGAAAGAAAGTTAACACAATGGGAAAAAGACAGTCTTTTCAACAAATGGCACTGGAACAACTGGACATCCACATGCAAAAGAAATGAATCCAGATCGGACCTTGTATCCTTCACAAAAATTAGTTCAAAGTGGATCATAGACCTAAATGTCAAATGCAAAACTATAAACCTCCTAGAAGGTGACATAGGAGAAAACCTAGATGACCTGGGATTTGTGAGTGACTTTTCAGATACAACACCAAGGGCGTGATCCATAAAAGAAAGAACTGATAAGTTGGACTTCATTCACATTAAAAGCTGCTTATGAGAGACAATCTTAAAATGATGAAAAGACAAGTCACAGACAGAAAATTTGCAAAAGCCTGAGAAAGCTGACAAAGGACTCTTATCCAACTACACAAAGAACATTTAAAGCTCAACAATAAGAAAACAAACAACTCAGGAAATGGGTCAAAGACTTTAACAGATCCTTCAGCAAAGAAGATATATAGATGGCAAATAAGCATATGAAAAGATGCTCCACATCAAATGTCATCAGGGAGATGTAAATTAAAGCAATGAGATACCACTCGCTTCACCCCTATTAGAATGGCTAAAATCTAGAACACAGACAACACCGAATACTGGTGAGGATATGGAGCGACAGAAACTCTCATTCATTGCTGGTAGGAATACAAAATGGTACAGCCACTTTGGAAGATAGTTTGGTGGTTTCTTACAAAACTAGGCATGCTCTTACCAGAAGATCCACGAGTTACATTCCTTGGTATTTACCCAAAGGAGCTGAAAACTTATGTCTACACAAAACCCTGCACATACATGTTTATAGCAGCTTTATGCATAATTGCCGAAACTTAGAAGCAACCAAGATGCCCTTCAGTAGGTGAGTAAACTGTGGTACATCTAGACAACAGATTATTATTCAGTACTAAAAAGAAATGAGCTATCAAGCCATGAAAAGACATGGAGGAACCTCAAATACATGTTACTAAGTGAGAAAAACTCATCTAAAAAGGCTAGGTATTGTCTGTATGCCTGGAGAAGGCAAAACTATGGAGACAGTAAAAAATATCATTGGTTAGGAAGGAGGGAAGGATAAATAGGCAGAGCACAAAGGATTTTTAGGGCAATAAAATTACTGACTATGATACTATAATAGTGGATACTTGTCATTATAAACTTGTCCAAACTCATAGAAGGTACACCACCAAGAGTGAACCCTAATATAAACTACAGATTCTGGGTGATGATATGTCAGTGTGGTTTCATCAGTTGTAACAAATATACCATTCTAATGGGGGATTTAAAAGTAGGAGAGGGTATACATGTTCAGGGGCAGCGATATACGGGAAACCATTGTACTTTCTGCTCAATTTTGCTAGTGAACCTAAAACTGTTCTAAAAAATAAAGTCTATTTAGTTCTGTGCTAAATTGGCTTACTTAAACTCTAATTATTAAAAGTAGAAATGCATCAATATTGGCTTAAATAATCAAAAAGGACTTAATGAAGGAAGTTGGACATTATTTGATCCATGAAGGATTGGATACACTTTGGCTGTCGTTCAGAAGGGGAATAACATTAACAAAGATGCAACAGTGTTGGAGGCTCAGAGAACTTAATTATGTCAAATCAAAACACTAATTTAATCTTTGGCTTTCTTCTTAAAGTGGCTTTGGAAAATACATGCTGAAACTTCAGAGCTGTACTGAGGAATCCAGTTCAGTACCTTCACCATTGTGATAATTCTGCTTTTCTCCCACTGTTCTTTGGACCATCTGTATTTTCTTGATATTTATAACAAAATAATGAGAATAGTAAGAATTGGAAGATTGAATCTGAGTAGTACTAGCACTTAGAAGAGTCACCTCTGTGGGAACTTAACTTCTAATCTCATGAAGTGATTATGAATAACCTTTAATTACCATTGACTTGGACATATTTGTTGTAACCACTAAGTGATAACTCTGGCCTAAACGTTCGGGTTACATTACACAGTAATAGTAGTAACAGTTACCAAGTATTTCATGCAAGTTAACAGTACATAGAAGATTCAGTGAAAATTGCCAAAACCAAGAATATTAGCATCTAAAAATGTTATTCATCAGGGGCTAGTATAAATTCTGTAATAAAGAGGGTCTGGTCCACTTGTACTTTCATATGATATTGCTTGTTCTTATGAAATGTTGAATCAACCATAATCTTTTATATTTATGAATTGTGATTTCTTGGTACTTTTGATAATAACATGTGCAACTGTGGAGTTCTTTACCATTTGGTACCTGTATATGCTGAGAATAATAACAAAAAAACCCCATTACATTAAATAATCACTGAAGCCAGTAAGTATTTTGTACCAGAATAAATTCTACAGGTAGACTTCTGATTCATAAACAGATACGTGAAAGATTCAGTTAGGATTAGGGTTCTGAGTTATGTTAGCCATTATTTTTTCTCCCTCTTGAGAAAATCTAAGACCCAAGACAAAGCTAGAACGTAACAGCTTCTATCATAATCAAGACATTCTTCACATAGTAACTAATCCCAAACCATCAGGGTGTGGATTATGCTTTGTTTTTTTTTTTTTTTTTTTTTAAAGAACATGGGTTTTGCTTTTAAAGTCACTAATGTTTAACTTCAAAAATTCAATTATTATAATTCTATCTTCTGCCTACACAGTCAGCAATTTGTAAAATTTTAAAATTCTTATATCATTTTCATGTGGTTTACCATTAAATTGTACATGTGACATATTCTAATATGTAAAAAGTGTTTCCTTTGTCTCACAAAATATTTTGAACCTAATTATTTTTTTTTCAATAAAACATGCATTTTACCTTAGTCTTTTCCACCTCGCATGTCTTGGTGGTGGTTTATTTGCTGATGTGACTTTTGTCCTCAGCATCATATCCACTGAATGGGTGTGTATGAAATATTTGAACTCAGCCTCATTGGATAACCTTTTTATCTCACACTGAGCATTCTATTGGCTATTTTTTTAGAGAATAGACATATTTATTTAAAGTTTTATGTTATGATAGTGTGATATAATGTAATAAATACATATTAGTTTCCTAATATTCATTTTGGCCTTGAGTAGCTTACTCCTTTAGAATGTATTTATTTATGATATCATTATGGTACCCATAATGATACATGACTTTATAAACTTGTATAAAGATTTACACTTTTCCAAAAAGTCTTACCATAATTTTTTAAGGGCACTGTACAAATAATTAATGCTGTATGTTTTCTTTCCTTTGTTTTTATTTTAGATTTTTTTGAGGGGGGAGGTTATTGGGTTTATTTATTTATTTTTATTCAGTGGAGGTACTAGGGATTCAAACCCAAGACCTTGTGCATGCCAAGCGTGTGCTCTACCACTGAGCTATACCCTCCCCCCCCAATGCTGTATGTTTTCTAAGAGACAGTAACTTCCTACTGGGAAATTAAAGAACCAATTCCAGGAAAATCCAAGTTTGACTTACATAAATGAGCTCTCATGATGACACTGAAAGTGATTGCTCTGTGTGGTGCCAGTGGGGCAGAAAAAAATGGCAGTTGTGTCTCTAGTTGTGTATAATAAAGAACTCTTGTAAAAGGTTTCCTTTGGTTTAGAATTGTCATGTTGTTAATCTCTCTTTGATTCATTGTCTATATCATTGCTCAAAACAACAGCAATGAAAGCAATCACATTTCCATTGGATACAATAGTGTGTAATTGACAAGTGTGTCTGCCATTTTGGTTTAGTAACTGTGTTATAACAATGCTATATCTTTTACTGTTGTGATTCATTAGGTACCTGCTTATGGCTCTGCCATTTCTTTCATTATATGTTAGCTCTTGAGCAAATGTCTGTTACTTATTCTCCAGCCAAGACTAACCCAGTGAGATTATTAGAAGCAATCCTTTCAGAACTGATAGCTTGGCTTTGTTCTACGACATCAGTTGGTGATTTTTTTTTTTTGCAATAAATGTTTTATCACTAAGATGATATTGATGAAGTTTGATTAGAAATCAAAGACCCTGTCAAATAAAGAAGGGTTTCTCTGGGGCTGAAATAGAGCATGCTACCCAGGAAGCCTTAAGATAGAGCATGAACTCTTAAGGAACATATTAGGGTGATGTCGGATGAATCAAAATTATGTGTCATGTCAAAGTTACAAGAAGATAAGAATGTCTGTTGGAATGATCATGTTTGAGGATAGTCAGTCTAGTGTGTATGTGTTACATGTGACATAAATTCGTATTTATGTCAAATATAAGGTTTTAGAAACTTTATAGCGATTCTCTATAGTACACAGGTCAGCAGTGCTACTGCCTATGAATAGAAGAGAATGATTTCGATAGGTTTGTCTCAAGTTAGTCACCTAACACATAAGTTAGTGATTAAGAAAACATTTTTTAACATTTTACCTTTTGGAAGGATGTGTGCTAATTTCCTCATTTTCCAAAGCACCTTTAGATATTGCCCCCAAATAATTAATTCAAAGCTAGAATTTAACTACAGAATTTAAAGTCATAGAGGCAACCACTGGGATATCTCAAACGAATAATATTATATTAGGTGGAGGGGAGAGAGGAAAAGGACAGCAAGGGAAGTGCCCAAATTCTTCATCTCTCATGATGAGGAAACCAAGGACACTGCCAGGCATTTATGAATAAAGAGAGACATAGATACATTGTGGTGATGGCAACCAGTAAAATAACTAATAATAAAAATGTTGAAATACCTGTTTTAGAAGACTAGAGCTGGCAGGTCAGATCTGAGGAAAGAGACCTTACCTTACCTTCTTGCTCTTAACTTCCGTACTGTTTGAATTTATTCTTTCATGTGTATCCTGTACCTTTAGAAGAAACTCTCCTTTGGTATTTTCATTTTCTATTCTCACTGTTTATATGTTTTGTAATCACATGCTTCTCTACCCAGATCTCGAATAGCTTAGATCTCTACATCTCTCTATGGGAATGAGCCATCTCTTATGATCTCCAAGAGCATTTTCCCTGGGTTTGTGCCCCTGCCAATCCTTTGGGTGGGACTGCCTACACTGGGTCAACACTGTCAGATTGAGGGCTTAATGGAGCAAGATAGTTGTTATAGAATATGGTTCCAAAGGTTAGAACAAAGATCTACATGCATATGTAAGAAGAAGGGAAAAGTCAGAGGTAGAATGAATTCTTTCTGGAGGTTAGGACTTAGCTGAGGACTTACCAGTGGAAGTTTCAGCTTAGGGAGGTGCATTAGCTTCATTCATTAAGTCAGCCCTGTGACAAGATTGTGGCTGAACTTTTGCCTTATTGGAGTGTGGGGTATATGCAAGAAATCTTTTTTTCTTTTGATGTGTAGGAGATGTTGTGCACAGCCTCTAGCGTAGAATTTCTCCATATATGATCCATTCGTGCCCTGACTGAGAATCAATTTGGGTATTTGGAAATTTATGGGCCCCAAACTATACACACTACCTCAGAATCTTTCAGTCCTGGGAATCTGAACTTTCCGTAAGCTCCCCAGATGGTTCTCTTACCCACTTTAGTGTGAGAGTCTCTGCATGGAAAGCAGAAGCACCTACAAAAATTGTCCTAGAGAAGTGTGTTTCGAGAATGTGGCTCTTATGTGACCATCACAATGTGTGCAGTGAAATAGTGTCTGGGGAGAAGATGGCCAACTCAAGATTTTTTTTTAATTGTGTACATTTTTGTTTTCATAGTTTGATCGCCTCTCTTCCTCTTATATTATTTTTCTTTCACTTCATGCGATAGCAATAGTTATGAATGCTCATGAGGCAATAGCTAATCCAAATCCACACTCTCATTTTCGGGTAATTATTTGAAACTAGAACAGCACTTACCACCACTGACTTACCTGTTTTGGGAGGTTAACTAATTAAAAAGCTCAAGCAGAATAGGTTTTTATCTTATTTTTTTTTATGTTTTATTTTCAAAGCTGCTTAAGAGAAAGAAAAGGAAAAAAAAAAAGAATACTTTGCCTTGTGATGTTTTTCTGCCATCATTTTATATTAGTAAAATATGGAGCGTGTTTGTGATTTCTCTGTTCTGAAAAATAGGATGGCAGAACATTATGAATTGCTGGGAGAAGCACAACTGAAAACTGCATCAAATTTATTCAGCCAGAAGTATTTAAGGAGATGCAATAGGGGGAGGGGTAGCTCAGTGGTAGAGTGCATTCTCTGCATGCACGAGGTCCTGTGTTCAATCCCTAGCACTCCGTTAAAAAGAAAAGATGCAGTAGAGGAGGATAATGTTTTAGACAAATTATCCAGATGATTAAGGGAAAGCAAATAAAAGTTTAGGGTTTCATTAACTAAGTATATTTTTTATACTGTCTGAAACCAGCATAGTTTGTGGGCTGTAAATTTTAGCCCAAACTCTCATTGGCCTAGTAAGACAGATTAATGAGACACATGCTTCATTTATTACACAAAAACAAAATGCCGTGATCTCATCTTTGCTACAATGAGAGAGGATTTTTTCTGTTCGAGATTTTTGTTTTTGTTTTCATCTGAAGACAACCATCAAATCAAACCTCAGCCTATTTCCTACAGTCTTACACTTGGCCAGGTTAGTGCTGAAAATGTGTCTTCCTGAGAGCCCGTGTTGCACTTGGGTGCTTGTTTACATTTGGAGCTGTGTAGTGATACATCAGCACCATCTTTTTAAAGCAAAATCCATTTCAAATGACAGGGTCCTGTCTTTAAGTTTCCAACCAACCTACCATTCTAAGAAAAGCTGAAATAACTACCACGAGCAGCAGGATTTTGGCTAAATTTCACACATCATTAATCTTGTGATGTTTACTCATAAAGTCTGGATAGTTTGGGTGCACTTTTCCTTTTCATATGCACTTTTAAACCGTGTAATGTTGCTCTGCTCTCTCCTCAGAGGTGGCTGTGATATCGTTGTGTGTGAAATGATCCTGTTTATAGTTTGATGTCATCTTGTTAAATCTGGGAAGTGATTAAGGTGGTTCTTTGGTTTGAGAAACATGTAAAGATCTTGTGACTGTTGCCGTTCATGAATTCAGATTCATCCATGTAGATTACAGCCCTTTTTTTCTTTTTCTTTTGAAATGAAAAGACAAGAGCTTTTAAAATTATTCTTAAGATGGCATGTGCTCTTTAGTAGAATCTGAAATGTAACTGTAATAAATATTCATCTAATCTACAGGACTTGCACACAGAGTTTATCACCATTGCAATTTCAAGCTTTCATTATCTGCCTCCAGCACTGTCACTTTGGACTAGCTCATTTTCCCCCCTTTGATAGTGACAACAAAAGAGCTAGACCTTTTTTATATTTTGTGATTATGTTTAGGCTTAGTAAAAAATTCTTATAATATTCATTCATTCATGCATGCTTGTCTCCTGGGATAAGGTAACCATATCATTTGCTTCAGTTCTTTCCTTCTCTTGTTTAAATTCTGAAGCTCTTCTTTTTATTTCTAAATTCATTTTCTTTAGTACATCCAATTCTCTCCGGCGCTCCCACGAACAGCTGTGGGTGGTGATGGGGCGATGTACTGAGATAGTGCTTCCGCACTCTGCACATCCCCCCGGAGTGGCTTTATAGAACATGGGAAGGTACAGTACAGCTCTGTGGCAGATGGACTTTCAAACAGCATTCACTGAGATCTTTCCCTTCATATCAAGAAACACAAGCTCTGTACCCTACTTAGTATGCTGACATTTCACACTTGATATCCTCATCTATTCTCCCTTTCACCTGATGGCAAGGATGCGGATTGAGGTGCCCTTTTCAAACAAAACATGCTTTCCTTTTTAGCATCTGTGAATGTTGACTACAACAAATCTATTTGGCTGGATTCTGCATGTTTTCTAGATTCCTATGTTGTACACCTAATGCAATGACGACCATGTGTTGGAAAAATAATAATAGTTCTCTAAGAGTTCCTTACCAGTCTGGCTCAATGCTTGCTATCTTTTAATATATATTTAGTTTAGTAATTGTTAAGAAAGAAATTTTTATGCCATCTTTTCATTTTTCTCTCCACTAGTTTGAGCACTTGTGTTTTATTGATTTAAAATGTACAGAAATTGGTGCTAAAAGAACTCTTTGAACAGTTTGAGGATATCAAATATATTGTTTAAAAAATCTTCAAGGTGAACAGCATTATCTGGCTTAATTTATGTCTTGTGTTTTAAACTTATTTTTACTTTGTATTCTGAGCAATTAGATGACCAAGCAATTTTCCCAAATGGAAAAAAAATGAGTTTTGCCAAAGAGATGGGGAATTGCACTGCATTTTAAGCTTCTTTATAAAAGGCAGTTTCAGATACCAAAAACTTCCAGCAGAAATATTGCATGCTTGTTCTTGGTCCTGCAGTAAATTTGGTTATGGAAAATTTAATACAGTCTGTGTGAAGAGTCTGGAGATAAGTAAGTATGTTGTTTCCTCTTGGGTAACTCCAAATTGTTTTCTTTAAACTTGTGATTTAGCAGGTAATCCTCTAGGTGAACCTTGACAATCTGGTTATATTGTAGCGCCAGGCCCTCTGAAAACAGCAGGTGATTGGCTGGCTGCCTCACCAGCTCTGGGCCTAGGGGAAAAAGACATGTGAATGTTTACGATGGATTTTAGTATGGGATTTATTTAGATGGGAAAGTATCCATGGATGGTCATAAGGGAAATTTTTAAGGGGTTTAGGACCCATTAGTGAATGGCAGTTTGAAAATTTCACTTGTACAAGCATAACTCCTGGTGCCACCTCTCCTGTTTATTTGAAAGGGAGACAAATGCTGTAAGATTTAAGATTAACCTATAGAAACAAACATTTGTCCTCTGAGAAACAGAAAATAATCTGGTGTAGGGGAGGGTTCAAAATCAGTGACCCTGGCCATTTTGTGGTAGGAGGAAGTGGATCTTGCCAAAAGAGAATGGGCACAGCAGGAACAGGTTATTGTTTACGAGAGCAGCTAACAGTTTTAGGGCCACGATTATGTGCCAGATGCTGGGCCAGCTGCTTCATGTCTGTATTCACAGTTTATACTTAAAACCTTATATATTAGGAACAATTATTTCTCCTGTCGTACAGGTGAGAGAATTGAGACTCAGAAAGATAATGGTGGAAGACAGAATAATGGCTTACTCAAATATGTCCACATCCGAATCCCTGGGACCTGCGACTATGTTATCTTACCAGGAAAATTACACTTTTCAGATGATTAAGATTAAGGACTTTGGGATGGCATGGGATGGGATGGAATGGGAGAGATTATCCTGGCTTATCTGGGTGGGTCCATCCTCATCACTTAAGTCTTTAAAAGAGGAAGCACCTTTTCTGGCTGTGGTTAGAGAGCCAGATGTGATGATGGAGGAAGGGTTGGAGAGATACAAAATTATGTCTTTGAAGATGGAAGAAGGGTGCCATGAGTCAAAGAATGCAGGCATACTCTAGAAATTGGAAAATGCAAGGAAACAGATTCTCCCCTAGAGGCTTCAGAAAGTGTCTTAGTCTGTTTAGGCTGCTACAACAGAACCACAGATTGAGCAGCTTATAAATGACAGACATGTATTTCTCACTGTTCTGGAGGCTGGAACTCCAAGATCAGAGTGCCAGTATGGTTGGGTGAGGGCTCTGTGCCAGATCACAGACTTCGTGTTGTATCTTCATATGACAGAAGGGTCTAGAGAGCTCAGTGCGGTCTCTTTTATGAAAGCACTAGTCCTATTTATGAGGACTGAGCACCTCCCCAAAGCCCCACCTCCTAATGGTGTTACATCAGGCACTAGGATTTCAACATATGAATTTTGGGAAGCCACAAACATTTGGACCATAGCAGAGAGAAACAGAGCATTGTAAATATCTTGATTTTAGCCCAGTGAGAACTAAGTCAGACTTCTGACTCCCAGAACTAAAAGATAATAAAAATGTGTTGTTTTAAGCCACTACATTTATGGTAATTTGTAGAAAATTAAGGCAATAATATTATTTGTACCCATAGAAGGTCTGAGAATGCCTCAGAATCTCTAGCAGGGCTGTGTAAGAGTTTAGGTCTTACTCTAGCTACTTTAAGAAGCCACAAAAATGTTTGTAGAGCAAGGGAGTAACATGAATTAAATAATTTATGCCTTGTGAAAATTAGATATGCAGAGAATGGATTGTAGGGGACAAAAGTCGAGGCTGGGGGACAAAGAGGACTATAATCCATTACACAAAAAGATACCCACTCCTCTTCCCCAGTCCGCACAGGTTTAATGAATGTTTCCTCCTGAAAGAGATTCTGCATGATTTATTGTCTCTAGAAAAAGGCAGAGAGGCTGCATTACATCTGCTTTATCTTTTAGTCAAGATTTCAACTGCCAAAACTATTAATTCCTCAAATGACTGGATATAAACAACAAAGATTTCTTTCAACCTTGATGTCATACTAAAATTTGCCCTCTCTGTGTGGGCATTTGTATATTTTCCCCCAAATTTGGTAGTGTGATTTGGAGGCAAATATTAATTTAATCTGTCAGTTGGAAAGCTAACATATGAAGAAATAACTCTTCAGTATTAAGCTTATAGGAGAGTCATTCTAAATATCTCCTTTTGACTCTTAGCATAATTTATAAAATTCAGAATAAATAGCCAAGTTTATTAGGTATGAAATTATATCTGGTATGGATCTAATATCTCTACATATTACTATTCTAATGATGAACTCACATTTATATAAGAAGCTCTATTTTGCAGTAAAGACATTACATGGAATTTAAAGGATGCCAAAAATATAAGTGAATGCAAGTTCTAGTTTCATTTTGAATTAAAAAACCATCACTAGTGCAAAACACAACAATAATGACAAGCTAAGGCTTTATATAGAAGAAAAAGCCCTTTAAGGAATTAAAAAGCTAATCATCTTACAGCATAAACACTTATCCACACTGTTTAAACGTAGTGTTCTGCTTGTTAAAGAGATTTTAAGAGTCTGCATTAGTGTGTAGAATTAGTGCCATGTTGGTAAATTAGAGTTGCTAACTACTTGAATTGTCAACTGTGCATTTTGATGGATTTTAGCCTTGAATGCTAATGTGGTTTTCAAAGTATCATTTTGATGAATTTTATTGTTACATTAGATACAATCTGGTTTTTCCAATCAGTCATGTCCACATCACCACCGTCAGTGGGCTACCATAGCATTAAATACGACAGAGGTAAACATTATTGAAAGCTGTGCCTGTTACTGCGGTTTTACAGTAGCGTCATTTTGTTTTTATTTCCTTTGATTTTATGCTGATATGGGTTTCAGCAGTATTTGCCTGCAGCCTCTTTCAACTTTTCCTTTTAATTAAAAAGCCTAATTGGGAGTAATAAAAACTTCCAATTAAGCCTTTTAAATAAAAACTGAAAGCTGAAAGTGGCTGTGGTTGCAGATCGAGGCTGGCGCTCACGCTTTCATTATGGCAGGATTCCGTTACTGCATTGCAATTTGTGGTTTCCAGGTTTAACTTGAGACCTGTGAGTTAGAAGAAGTGGACCTTGGGAGATCCCCAAGCAGATAATTATACAGTAAAACATCCATTTTGTTTGAGGGGCTTTATTTCTGAGGCAGGAAGGATACCGAAGGGGAGCTTCAATCAATCATCATCATGGAAGGTTCATTAGATAAAAATTTCAGTCATATTTCACTTTTAACAGTAAAAATAAAAAAAATTAGTATTTGAACAAAAAGGTAAAATATTGAAGCTTATTTATTTTAATTTATGTATAAAATAATCTAAAAGTTTGGACTTGCTGTATTTTCTTTCATTTCTTGCACTAGAGAAATGTGCTAGGACGAGCCTGCAATGAAGTCTTAGATTACATCTGTAATTGGACAGATTCGTGCATCGTTGACTGATCCTTATATACGAACCGAATAATAAAAGACTAAAATAAGCTTTTTATACTATTTAAAATGTGTAAATATGTGACTTTCTGGGATTTTTCTGTAATTATAAATTTTATATATGAAACAGATTTCTGTTGGCTGTATTACTTTGTATGTTTGGGGGCGGGGGGGAGTATGATGACAGTTGGATTGGGAAGGAGGGATATTTTAGCTTTGCTTATAATTGGCTCTTATTTGATTTCATAGGCTTTGGAAAAGTTAAAGCAGGGAAATGTTCTGTGTCCGAATGTCTCAGTTAAGTAAAATCGTATTGTAAGACAAATTTTAGCTATTTTTATCTATGGTCACTATTCATACCAATTTTTAACAATCAGCTTTATTGTTTATTTTCTTATACAAGAAGTAACTGTTGCTTACAGAAATTTTGAAATGTATAAAAAATCAAAATCAGATATAATCTTACCTGGCAAAAATAATAAAATTGGGATTATATTACTTATAGAGTTTTATTTATTTTTTCCTCTTAATATTATATCTAAACATTTCCCATTTTTCAAAAACATATATTTTTATCCTAATTTATTTGACCAGTCTCCAGTTTTTGGACACTTGGGGTTGAAACGTGGAATATCACAGCAGGTTACAGCATGGGTTTTGGAATCATGCTGTCTGGATTTAATTCTTGGTCCCCAAATCTACTAGCTGTGTGATGTCAGGAAATTTCCTTTTCTGAGCTTTTATGTCCTTGTGCATAAAATGCAGAAAAACATAATATGTACCTAAGAGATAGATATGAAGATGACATGGTTTAACCTATGGAAAAATGCCATCGCACATAGTAAACACTGCACAAATATAAACTGTTACTGTTTCCAATTTTTTTTCTATTTTCAATAATTTATGAATTTCAAATAATCTAGTAATATTTCTACTTGGTTAGACTTGGCAGAATTCCCTGTTATTGTCAGAATTACTCTTAGGTATTTTATATTGCTTTTGGTAGCTATTTATAATAGTTTTTTATAATAGTAAATAGCTGCTTATAATAGTGAAATCTTTCGTCTTCATTGCATTTTCAGTTGCTTGTTATTTGTATGTCTTTCAGTTACTGATCTTTAGGTAGCAATCCACTAAAGCTCTACTACACTTTTAGTAATCGTTGAAATGGAATATTTCCTTTAAGGCATGAGGGGCATCTTATTAAAATTGTCTGTTTCCATTTTTTGAATTAATTTTTTGAAAATTAATATTTTGATAGTTTTTAACTTTTCTTACCAGAATATTGTTCTTTTTAATTTTCAGATTTTCTTTGAGTGGATTTTGAAATTTTATACTTTTTTTTTCTAGGAAATAATCTATTTCACAAATTTCCTTTCAAATACCGTAATGTATAATTTTGTATTTAATTTACTGATAATTTCCTCATTATCAGACCCCCTTTTCCATGTTTAATTTTATTCACTTATTATTCAATCTTTTATTATTGACTAAATTTTCTAGAGATTTATTAACAATATTATTTTTAAGAGAAAATATAAGCTTTGGATTCATTTAATTGTTTTCCTTTTGTTTCAAATTTACTTTTACTCTTATTTTTAAACGTAGCTATTATTATAATTTCTCCAGGTCAATAATTAGCTTATTTTTTAAAAGTTGGAGAATCTATTTATCATAAATTTGCCTCTAAGATTTTCTTTGCTTGCAGTTAGTGCATTATCATACAGTTTTCTTTTTTCTCATTTTCTTGTATGTTCCCAAATCTTAGAAAAGTGTATTTTTGACTCCAATATTATTTAGATTTTTAAAAAATGATTTTATCATAATTTCTTCTCTTGCTTATTAGCTGTTGGGGCAGTTTGCTTTATCTGTGAGTCTCCCTGTTACGCCGTGCTCCAAAATGCTGCTGGAAGCATCTTTTTAAAAGCAGTATACTCTCCATAATAAATGTTGCTTAAGGGTACAAACCTGCAACTGGTAGATAAATGAATACTGGAGATCTAATGTACAGCAGTGATTATAGTCAACAGTACTGTATTATAACTTCAGAGTTGCTAAGAGATTAGATCGTCATTGTTCTCATTACAAAAAAGAAATGATAATTATATGAACAACTTTGTCATTATATTTTTGTTTCCTTCATGGAAAAAAAACAGTACACTTAAGCCATGAATTAAAACTCTCTGACCACTGCCTTCGTGAAGCCTAGGAAAAATCTGTGTAGTAGAACAATCTTTCGTATTCACCTTTTATGTTTTGTACATAGATGAAAATTCAGAGTATTTAAATCAGTTCTTTGCTCCCATATTTATCATCTCTACTACCATATTGAACACACTGAGATGATCGACAAGCAAGCTATTTGAGTTAATCACTCATAGTTCTCAGTCTATCACAGCATAGTCGCCTAGTGACTCATGAATTTGATGCCAGCTGACATTCCTTTGCTTGTGACTGTCCTAAATTCAGCTCCATCCATAGTCACCCATTTGTTTCTCCAGTCAATAGTGTTCCTTCTTGTAAAACCCATCAGATAAATCATTGAAGAGTTGTTTAATGATTATTTTACCATTAATCACTTTAAATATCTACATGTTTTTATAGACATCATCACCAGAAGTAGGGTACCATGATTGACATAATTGTTTTATCATTCTGTATTCTCACCTAACAAATTGTTTCATTTATGTAGTGAGTGTATTAAAGAAGTGGGACATGTAGTAAGGCATCAGATTGGCTGTTCCTTCTCTGAGGTCTTCACCCATCTTCTCCTGCAACAAGGAATTTTACTTTCTGAAATGATTTTGAAATTGACTTTGAAGGGAACTTTACGGAATTTTACTTTACTATTTGATTATAATTTTCATTTTATTACTCCAAACCCCTCCCCCACTTAGCTCTTGGCAAAGCACTCTGGTGATTTGATTTCAAAATGTTCTTGATGTTGGACTGTAAATGGTGCTGTAAAGTGCCCCTCTGCAGTTACGGTGCAGGGCTTTCATGTAAAAGATTCAAGGTTTAGGCTCATTTGACTTCCCCTGGTAGTAAAATCAGTGCTATAAATAAGCATGGGAATATGTCTTGCTGGGTTTATGTTCACTTATTGCCAACTTGCAAATCGTGGTTGGGTTCGGACAACCATCTCTTTTCCTAGTAAATTCATTTGATGGAGCTACAGGGATAAAACCAGAGAATGATGACATTTCTCTCATTATCATGAATATCTCCAAGTTCCAAGCTATTTCTAGTGTCGTGTCCTACTATTTGAAAACAATGAACAAAGTTACTAACTTTTGGAAGGTGAATGAAAAATTACACAGAAATAACCGAAGTCAGAGTTTTGAGTACTTAAGTGTTGACGGGAAAGTAAAAGAAAGAAAAATGGTAAGAGGTAAAGCACAAAATAGGAGTTCTGGGAATTGAAAGACATCTTTGCCTATTTCAAAATTTACTTTAAAGGCTAAATTGTGCAGCCAGGGAAAGGACGGTTTTAATTCAGGAGAGGGAGGTTGAAGGCAGATCTTTATTCTCCTCTGTCTCTTTCAAGCAACTCTCCACATGCTTTGCCTCTAGTCCCAGCCAACTCAAATGCTTGGATGAGCTACTAAGTAGAAATAAAAATGATAATTCTCTTTTATTTCTTCTTTTTCTATGCAGTCATAATAGGTGGATTTTCATTAAACATGGGAAGATAAAAAATGGGAAATGCACTTTTCCTGAACTCTCGCAATGTTCTATAAAATGTTCAATTAACTGTACTTGCCACTGTCCGTATTTCTTCCCATGCTCTCTAGAATGCATGAGGTCTCTCTCGTGTCTTGGTTAACATTAAAAAAGAGAGCCAATTTATTATTTTTTACTGAACTCAGAATAGCTGGGTGAATAAATGCTACTATTTATCATTTCATTTGCTTCATGACCTGTTGTTTAAACATCTGAGGATCCATAACACAGTAAGAACTAAAACTATCTTAAAGGAAAAGTAAGCTAGTAGATAATAGGAAAAAAACTTGATTTTCCCCATGCGTTTGTGCACCATATCCAGCCACCATGTAAGAGCCAAGTAAATAATTTCATTCCACATCCCACATAGAGAAATGATAATAATGAAAATTGAGTTGGTTAAGAATCTGAGGCATTTCCCATAGAGAAATTGGGGTAGAAATCCCACCTCTGTAATGTAATAACTGTGTGATCAGGGGCAAGTTATTTGTTCTAAGCATTAGTTTCCTCATTTGTAAAACAGATAAGCATATTTAACTAACAAGTTATTTTAAGAATTGAGATGCTGGATGATAAACAAGAATTGTAAATAATACAGGGTAACAGCTCAATAGCTCAATGATGCTGTTGTTGTCAATGGAAATGAAGCAAGAAACTTTTCTGTCATTGTTATAGCTATGGTACTATTTTGCCGTAAAAGAGCAAAAGTCAAAACAGTGATTTCTCTTTTTATTTCAGAAAATGTGAGTCTAGCTCTGTCAGTTTCTATTAAGAGGGAAGTGTGTGTGTGTGTGTGTGTGTGTGTCTGTGTGTGTGTGTCTGTGTGTGTGTGTCTGTGTGTGTGAAAGAGACGGAGAGACGGACAGAGAAAGAGGGGGACAATAAACCGGCACTGTGGGTGATAATGTTCCTTCCTGGGTGTACTTACATTGATTGCTTCAAAACGTGATTTAGTGGCAGTGGAGGGGAAAGAGCAATTGACTTGGAATAAGAAAACTCAGGTTTATGTCTCAGCCCTGCCAAATATTGATTGTATTAAATACTTGATTCATGTAGGTACTCAGCAAATGTTTATTAGGTTTAAGGACAAACGAGTTGTTACTCCCTGAATATTTGGGTTGGATATAATTTCAGTAGGCTGTACTATTTGCTTCTTTTAAAGATCTTGAAAGAGTGATGAGAACTTGAAAGCAAACTGAGGTCAAGTCAGTGTCCATGTCTTTGGAACAGATTGAAGCTGCTAGAAATGTCACATCTTTCAAAATGTTTTCTTTGCTGACCCAGAGTCACTAATAGGGATTTCATTATTACTGAATGATTTATCTAGGTCAGTGATTCTCACTTTTTGTCTTGGGACACTTTTCTACTTTTAAAAATGGCTGGAGATGCCAGAAAGCTCTTGTTTACGTGGATTATATTTATTGATATGGCTGTATTACTGTACTAAAATTTAAAACAGAAATTTAAAACTATTATAAGACCATTACATGTTAACATAGGTGATATTTTCATGATAAAGAACTGCATTTTCCAAAACAAAAAAATTAGAAGAGTGAAATCCCTAGCCCCCTTGATTTTTGCAAATATGATTAATGTCTGGCTTAACAGAAGGAAGCTAGATTCTCTGATCTATTTCTGCATTTGCTTTGTTGAGATGACATCTATCATGTGGCTTTTGGAAAACACTGTATACATATCAAATAATGAGTGAAAAAATCAATGAATATCTTGGATTTGGTATGAAATAAATCTTGACCTAGTAGGTCTCCTGAAAAGATCTCAGGGACACCTGTGGGTTCCTAGCCCACATTTTGAGAACCAGGGATATTGGTTAACCATTATTTTTTTCAGCTCTCTTCTTTTAAACTCAGACTCAGAAAGGGCACTATGTGTACTCAACACTGTAGGGTGAATTGATTAAATGATCGAGTCCTGAGTGGGAGAGAGGGGAAGAATAAGAACAATGTAGATCTGAAGGGAATGTGGCCTTGAAAAATGTGGTAAATGGGAAGCAATGAATCCTAATATCAATTACATTTTGCAGTTGGCAAACTGGCTCCATTACTTAATAGCGGTTTAAATTTGGACCAGTTACTTAATCTTTCTAAGTCTCAGGTTCCCCATCTATAAAATTAAGGATAATAATATTTAATTCATGGTGTTGTTGTGATGATTAAATCAAATAATACTTGTAAAACACTTGGCTTAATGTCTGACATATAGTAAGTGGCTCATTATTAAGCGATTAATTTTTATTGTTATTTTATCCAGGATTTGACCTGCTTATAAACATATGTAAACTCTTTCTTCAGGATTATACTTCTGTGCAGCATTAAATATCTTTGTGCAAAAGATTTCTGTATTTAGAATTGTGTCCTTAAGTCAGAATTCTATTGGAATTACTGGCTCAATAAATGTTTTTACAGCTTTGAATTTATGTGAAGAAATTACTTTCCAAAGAGCTGTAGCATTACCCCTCCTATCAAGAATGTGAGTGTTTGATAATTTTATGTAGATTCTGGGCCCTGGGATACAGAGGTAAAGCAAAATAAAAGAGCTGTATCCTTAGCTGTAGCAGGCAATAATTTATTTAAATTTTACACATTGGATAGGTAAGAAATGAAATGTCTTACTGAGGACAAAGCACTCGGGAGATACTGGCGTGATCTTTTGTATATACAATTTTTCCTAGTGTCTCAGCATTTAATAAAAGGAAATTTATTATATCTTCCTGAACTAAACCCTAATATTAATAATTTAGTTTTGTTTTGGCTGGTAGACCTTTAAAAGGCATTCAGAGAATACTTTATCAAATCTGTATATTTTCCAGACAGGAGCTAACCCTTGGGCAATACATTCTAAGGGCTCTAATTTTAGCCTGGTTTAAAATCCTGGCAGAGATAAAGCAAGAATAGCAAGAACGAGGGCAGGGTGGAAGAGAGAGTGGAGGTAATTAGACTGGGGTTGAAATTCCAGGATAGACATCATGAGACAGGTTCTCAACTATGACTATGGCAGTAGGGATATGGAAGAGGGCTTCAGATGGTGTTATGGGCCAAAATGTATCCCTTCTTTAATTCCTGTGTTGAAATCCTAAACCGTAGTACCTCAGAATGTGACTGTATTTGCAGATAGGATGTTTAAAGAGGTAATTAAAAGTAAATGAGGTCATGTGGGTGGGTCCTAATCCGATATGACCTTTGTCTGCATTAAAAAAGGAGATTAGGACACTGACACACAGGGAGAGAAGGCCATGTGATGACACTGATAGAAGACAGCCACCTACAAGAATGTAGTTCAGCCCTTACAGGGAGAAACCCAGAGACAGGAATTTTCTCCTGCTCTCCTGTAAAATTAATAAACAGAAATCTCAATTAAATAGAGTGGGGAGACCAGGAGGGGGCGCTCCCACACCTGTAAGATAGCAAACCCAACAGGAAGAAGAGTCATTTCCTGGCAAGGACTCAGCCAATGAAAGGCCATGGGTTCTCTGTTTACCATAGCTCTCCCAATCTCCTTGTTCTCCCCATAAAAGTGCTTTCTGTCCCTTACTGTGTGGGGACTTGCACATGGCTTGCCATAGTTGCAGACCCTGAATTGCAATTCTCTGGTGATCCCAAAGAAACCCATCTTTGCTGGAAAAATATCTATGTGGCAGTCTGTCTGTTTTAGGTCAACAAGCCTTTGTGCTGCGCCCTGGGGGAACAGCCATAGCAACTGCCAGCTTGCTCCCTGGCAACTGCTTCTCTGTTGGTTATAGTCTTGTAGTCCTGTGGGCTATCAGAGATAGGTGAATCGCGGCCTGTCCCTCAGGCAGCAGCTTTAAAAGTCGGAGCTCTAGTTGTGTGAACAAGCCGGCTCTGGGTGGGGGAGGTGATGGCAGGGGGTGGGAGGGATGCTGGCAGCTTGGTTTTCTTATTGGAGCAAGCTGGAGGGAGAAGGCAAAGAAGGACCCACCAGCTCCCCCAGGATCTGGGGAGAATTGCTGTCAGCCCTGGTATGTGCTAATTAGAAGTCAGACCCTCAGGCAGCAGCTTGTAAAGTATGCAGTCAAACCCTTCCAGGAAGAAACTGGGAGATGAGGGGTTTTGCCTGCTCTGTGCTGGGCCCTGTGGGGGCAGCTGCAGTGAGTGCTCAAAGGCCCATTAAGAACTACCTCTTCCTTCGCTGTAGTCCTGCGGGCTTGTGTTCAAGCCTCTTAGGCTTTCGGAGCTGGGTGTTTGGGGGTCTTTCCATCAGGTGGGGAAGTTAATACTGGGCCACTAGATGTGTGGTCCAAACTCCTCTCCTCAGGGGATTCCACCCTGATTGTATGGGGCTATCCAACTACTATTATCCATGTAATGGTTAGCATGAAGTATGGACTTCATCCATTCTTTTCATTAAAATGTTTCCTTAACTAGTTGTTTACAACACTTGCTCATTCTCACAAGCATCAGAATTTTTACTTGGTCATTTATTTTACAAATGATCTTTAATTTCCCTTTAAAAAATTCAAATTCATAACCAAAAGGTCTTCTTACACGATAACTTTTGCCCTTGTTAGCTTTTTTCTGCTAAACTCTTTTTTTTTTTTTTGCGGGTGTTGCAAGCTGATTCGGAATAAATTTAAACTTCCTTAATTGAGTTAGGTTTTATTAAAGTTATAGAACTATGGATAATTAAGTCATGAACAATACACTACCTGAGATTCTAGAGGAAAAAAAAAATCAATGCATGCAAACCTTTTTGTTGTTTTTCCTAGAGATACTAAATTAGGGCTGCAAAGACTGCTTTGTGTGTACTAAATTTGGAGCTTCTCTTTTGGCTATTAGCAGAGAAACCATAAACAAAATTAACTTAAGTGAAGGCTTCAGTGTAGCAATTTCTTCGGCTTTTCTGACTTTCTGAACAGCGATAACATTTTCAAGTATTTTCTGTTTAAAGGAGACTGCTATTCCTATCACTAGTTTCTTTTCTTTATCAAATCAAGTAGAAAAGTACTTAATGGTGATTTAGAATTCAGCTAAGAGATTAAATGGTAAATACTGCTTTTTTGGAAAAAAATTTAAGAAAGGATTTTTCTGAAATATTTGATTATTTTATACTGTTTAACCTTTGATTTATTAGTTCATAACTAATAAGAACTAATTTCTTTTCGAGCTATTTTAGAAATTAAGATGGTAGAATATCTTTATTTTTAACAGGAGTCACTGGAAATGTATAGAAGGACATTTATTGAAAAGATGCATAAATCCTTTTAATAATTAGACATTCTCTTCCTTCTTTATTTCCACTATCTGGGTCAAGTATGTAGGATTCGATTTGTGTAAAGGATACAGAGAAACATAAGTGAAAAAGTAGGGAATGTAATCCTACAAAGGTACAAAATTAGAAATATCAATTATGTAACTATAGATTCACACAAATTCATGATTTACTTGTTTATCTAAATTATATGTATTTTATGTCCTAAATATCTCTTAATTTTAGCTATTCATTTCTCTCTCTGTCTCTTTCTCTCTCTCTCTCGTCTCTCTCTCTCTCTCTCTCTCACATGTGCTCTCTCTTGCTCTCACTTGGCCACAAGTTGTTCATTGGACCATTTCAGGTGTACCACTCCTGCTGCTGGAAGGTGCATGGAGCCCCCTGGAGTTTTGTTGTGCTCAACCTTTGTGACCTCACCTCACATAGCAGTCCCATGAATCCAAGATATGGCCCCTTCTTAATTTCTGTACTAGCTCCATAGTTGGCCACTATGAATCTTCTCTGCTTGATTTTCTGTTTAAATTCCAAGAGAAAGAAGCACAAATTTCAGTTACAGATTGGCATTTGCTTAATATGAGGTGCTTTCAAACAGTGAATGACTCCGAGGGGAATCCGTCCACAGGATACATTCAGACTTCCTTATTAATGACATCATCAGTGCATTTCACTCATCTGTTTTTCCAAAGTATTTCTCTTCTAAAGAGACCTTTTAGTATCTAAAAAAACCCATGGGGACTTAATCTTCACTGGTTATTGGGTTGAGCATCACCAATTTTTGTGGCTCTTTGCTTCCACATTTGCAAAATGCAAGTTGTGGGACTAACTCAGAGGTTTTCAAACGCAGAATAGCACGAGACAGTTGTTAAAAAAGATAGATTCTGGGACTTCACTTCAAGTCTGAATTATGAACATCAGGAACTCAGACCTGAGGCTGTATTTCTAAAATGCTTTGCAGGTGGTTCTGATTTGGAAACCATTGGAACAAGGATTATGATCCTTGTCCACATACCAACTGCCCAAGATGAGTTCTCCTTTTACATTTATAATAGAGTTTTTTTTGGGAATATCTTCCCCCTTTTCCCTCTCTTCCTTTTCCTCTCCCTCCCCCTTATTATTTTGAATCTGGCTTGCTATTCATTCTATTTACTAAATCTATTTTGTGCCACGAATGCAGTGTTACTGTGCTGATTGCATATGTTGTACCTAAAGCTGTTTTACCATATGTCTGCATTCAGAATACCATTGCTATTTTGAGTTATTATTTGTTGATTTCTGAGCTTAAGTTATTAGATAGATCTACTTTGGTCTCAATTTATCATTCTTCATTGACTATGGATGGCTTTTCCTTAACAAGAATCAAATATTTCCTGACTATAGAAGAGAAAATACTAAAATGATGAGAAGGATAAAATTATTTTAGCTTGGTTAACTGACAATTGGAGATGTTGTGATGGAGAAAACATTAGAAATCAGAAATACATCTGTGAATGTGGCACGTTTTAAGGAGACAATAGAATGAGAAGAAAAGAAGGCTCTTTTGCTGAAAGATAATCCGGGTCACTGATTACATCAACAGTTGTTTATAGGACACTGTTCTATATCTGCCTATCCTGATGATGCAGGGGTGAACAAAAAAGGATAGACTTTGATCATCTGATTAGACTCCTGCTGGTGGAGAGACAATCAATAATCAATTTGGTAATTAATAAGTAAATACTAATATGAAAATAGATAGTGGTTAAGTGTTAAAAAGAAAAATTGAATGGGGTGATGTAATAGAAAGTGTCTGTGTGGTCACTTTCCTGAGGAGGCTAGGAAAGGCCTCACTGAAAAAGTAATATTTAAGCATGGAATTGATTGACCAGAAGGCAACTCTGCAAAGATCAGGGGAAGAACATTTTGAGAGAAGAGAGCTTGGTGCATTTGGGGAGCCAAGAAAAGGTCACTGTGTCAGGAAAGAAGTAGATAAGAGGCAAGAATATTGGGAGGTGATGTCAATATAAAATAACTCTTGCAGGGCTTTGCAGATATTACTTGTAAGCCAAAATAAGTAGCTTGTAAGTAAGGAGTGGCATTATTTTATTTAATTTATATGTTTTGACTGCCAAGTGAAGAATACACTAGAAGGGACCATTAATAAGTTTAGGGAGCCCAGTTAGGAGTCTGTTGCATTGGTTAAGCACCATATGGTTATTCATTGGACTGGAGTGATGGCAGAAGAGTGGGGATTGAAATACGATGTCCAGGTAGAGTAGATAAGACCTGCTGATAGACTGATAAGTGGAATTGAGGGAGAGAGAAGCACAGAAAACTTATGTCTGAGGAACTAAGGGAATGGTGCTGTTATTTTCTGAGATGTCGAGGACTGTCAGCAGCCTATCACCTACCCATTCTTCTTTTACAACTCTCTCAGGTGTTTTGATATGGGATCCCGCAGTCAGTTTTGTGTAGTGAAAAGAGTTTATTTTGAAACATCTACACTTTGCCTTTCACCAAGTTTGGGCATTGGGAAAATTACATAGATTTTGTGAATTCAAACTTCCAATTTGTGATCAAACCATTAAATGAGAACATGAATGTCTATAGCAGAGGACCTGTACACAGTAAGAGTGCAGTTCTTTACATATGAGTTCAACCTTCCCCAACTACGTTCTCTCCTCTCACTGTAGTGCATGGTTTTCTGGTGATTTAGATGCCGCTAACCAAGGTTGTCACTTATGCTCATTTTAGTAGATATTATCTGACATGATGGAGAACTCTGAAGGTTTTTATAACATCTAGTTGATGAAAAGCCCATCTTGGATGTCATTACCATTTGAATTTACTTCTTAAGACCAAGTGTTTCTCTAGTTTTCAGCTCACAACAACCTGACCATATTGGAAAAACTATTTTGTTCTTCTGATTTTGCATGGATGTGTGTGTGTGTGTTTTTTTCTCTTTTTTCCCCTTGAGATGTAATTGACATATCACATGTAATTTTAAGGTGAGCAATGCAAGGATTTGGTATGTGTATACACTGTGATATATTTATCACATTTAGGTTAGTTAATACATCCTTTACATCACATAATTACCATTTTGTATTGTTATGGTGAGAACATTAAAGTCCTACTCTCATAGCAACTTTCAAGTATACAGTACAATATTGTTAACTATGGTCACCAGACCATAGTTAGATTCCCAGACCTTATTCATCTTGTAGTAGGGAAGATCAAATCTGACTCCACATTAGGTCTGCTCCTTTAACTCTAGCCCTGTGCTCTGTTTCCTGTGCTTAGTCCTGCTGGTTCTGCACCTTGTGTAAAAGAATGTTGCCAATAGCCTGAAATATACAGGATAGCCCATTCTGGAGGCTCTGATCTTTAAGGTTATAACACTTTTCCATTCATATAGACATAAAAAGTTACAGAGCAGAGAATAACATTTGTCTTGCTGAGGATTTACAGGAACATCCCTAGTGGACAGCAGCAAGAACAAAGGATTCTGACACCAAGAAGTCTGCAACAACCAACCACACCTCTCCCCTTTTTAGTATAAAAGGAGCGTGAATTCTGACTTGAGGAAGATAGCTCTCTAAGACATTAGTTCCACATCTTCTTGATCTGCTGGCTTTATGAACAAAGTCATTATTCCTTGCCCCAACACTTCATCTCCCAGTTTATAGGCCTATCTTGTGGTGAGCAGGAGTCTGGGCTTGGTAACAATCTTAAAATTGAAAATTTGTACCCTTTGACTAATGTCTTTCCATTTTACCTTTGACTAACGTCTTTCCATTTTACCCATCTTTCAGCCCCTGGCAACCACCTTCTACTGTTTCAATGAGCTGATGCTTTTAGATTCCATATACACCGAGGTCATGCAGTATTTGTTTTCCTGTGACTTATCTCACTTAGCATAATGCCCTCAGAGTCCATCCATTATGTTGTAAATGGCAGGATTTCCTTCTTTTTATGGCTGAGTAATATTCCATTGTATACGTATATGCCACATTTGAAAATACGTTCATCCATCAAAAGGTTTGTCCAAGATTGTTTCTGGCAATGTTTTGGCTCTTGTGAATAATGCTGCAATGAAACTGGAAGTCCAGATGTCTCTTTGAGATAGTGATTTTATCTTCTGCAGATAAATACCCAGAAGTGGGATTGCTGGGTCATATGATAGTTCGATTTTTAATTTTTGGAGGAACTTCCATACTGTTTTCCATAGTGCCTGTACCAGTTTGTGTTCCCCTCAACAGTGCACCTGCTGTCAGTGTGCATTACTGTGACCTGCTGGGTCTTGCTGCAGGCTCGTAGCTTTGGAGGCAGGTGATGGCAGCTGTGCTGACTACTGCTCTCTTCAGTGGCAAAAGCAGCTGAGTCCATCTGCAGAGAAGGTCGCTGGAAGCCCTGATTCCTCCAGCTGTGTGGCTGCTTCTGGTAGCCCCTGCTTTTCTTGTTCTTCATCATCTCTGTAGGTCTCAGTTTTTCAGGTCTCTAGGGGGGAGTGAAACTGAGTAGGGACCTTCTTACAGTGCCCTGAAAGGCTGAGGAACCTGACTGCTTACCCATCTTTACCTTTCCCTGCCAGGGGAACTTTTCCTAGCTGAGGAGTTCCCTCTTGGTGCTGAGCGATGCTGGCTTGGGAGATGGGATGATACAGGCAGGATGAAGTTTTCTTCCCTTTTTGTGAGGTTGTTTTCAGGTTTACTGTTCCACTGTGTTGCTGATATTTCCCAAGTGAACTCCAGAGCTTTCCCAGAGCTGTTTTTGTTTGTGGATAGCTCACTGTTGATCGTTGTGGGAGGTCAGAGGTGCTCTCCTACATCGCCATCTTGATGGCAGTCACTCATAAACTGTGAGTCTTCTTAATTTACTAAAGGAAAATCATCACTCCTAGAAGCAAGAATAGTAGAGTAGTATCAGAAAACTCAGTGAAAATGAGACACCTGGTCACTTGAGTAAACTGATGAAAACACAGCTGTGACTCACAATCAAGGTTGATATGTATGTTTACATACAAATATTTGAATCATATGTGAAAACAAAGCAGTGAATGGGAGTAAGAGATATATGAAAAATCTAGGATGCTGCTAGAAATACAATTACATATTCTCTTTTTATAGAATATAGAAATAATTAGAAAATAAGCATTTAACAGTATAGAAACAATACAGAAAATTAGCATTTTCCCGCCTGTGTGCATACTGTGATTTTTAATGTATGTATGATAGTGCACCATATAAATTCATTGTGTGTTATTTAGTAAGTTTTCTAAACACCAGTAGAACGCTGATTTAACAACCACTATCACAATTTATGCTACTTAACAAAGCAGGATTGGGCGTTTCAGAAATTTGTGGACTCATTTGTTCGTGGATTTGCTGTGCCTTTGCCTGCTAATGCAGAGTTGTGATCAGCTACATCCCGGTGGGAATGCTCTATATTTTGAATATATTCTCTTTTGGATCTGAGATTTTGATATGCTGAATCATAGCTTTGGGATCCTACTCTTTTTCATGGATGGTGAACAAATTGAATTATTTTTAAAAAGGCAGTAAATGGTATGTTTTAAGAAGTCTGTATAGTTTACCCTTAGCTCCTTTTCTATATTTAAATATGTTTAAAAAAATCACAGTCCCTAATACTTTTAAAGCTAGAATTAGAGTACAGTAAGGCTGTCTGGAATCTTGTTATCTGTCATTCTAAATCCTCTTGAAGTTAGGTATAAAGAATAATAGATATATATTCAGTCAGGATACTGGAGATTTTTACTGGCTTTTGGATTAGAAGATTTTCAACTATCAGTGTTTAAGCTTCAAGTTGCTGTCAGTTAGTCTTGACAAGGCCAAAATAAGATTCTAATAGTTGTGATTGTGGAGAAGGTGCTTTTTCATTAGGTGAGGCAAAGTGTCAATTAGAAGGGTATTGAGATAAAGAAATTGAAACTAGATTAAGTTTATACTTTTTCATGGATGATAAGAAAATCCATTTTCGAGTTGCATTTCACTGAGGATCTACTGTCAGAGGCAAAGCTGGAATACCCTGCCCACTTAAAAGACTGCCTTTAGCCCTTGAAAGACTTCTTAACTGCCTAATAATCATTTCAAGAGAATTTTTGTGTATATAAAATAAGACTACTTTAAATGAAATGAAATTCCAAGGCCCAGTAATGGCAGTAACTTTTAAAGAAGCTACAATCAGCAATCTTCTTCCTTTTAGTCTTTCCTAGTGGTTCCCTACCATTTAGCACATGCAGTCTCTCATTGGGGTATCTAATCTTACAAGGAAGTCTGAAAACTATAATTAATGTATAGCCACAAAAATAAGCACTTTCTACGTTTCCAGTACGACTGTCCTTTTTAAGAGGCAATGCGTGGTAAGGCTAAGCTTAAGATTTTTGTACAACATTGAAAACTGAGCTGCATGAAACACTAGGCTAGAATGTGCTGTCCTGACTATTCTATATAAAGAGAATTAAGTTTCTCTCTGATGGTTACTGCATACGGTAAAAATGGTTGGATAGATTTTTCTCAAATCGAGAAAGCCTTCTTAGGACTTAATATGGAGGCTATGTATTAAATGAGAAATTCGCTTAGGGAAGACCCAGGAGACCTTCATAGCGGTGCCTCCAGTGAGCTTCAGGCATTGATTTGCACAGAGCTGCTTCTCAAGTTGCAACTTGATCTAGTTTGCTTCTAGGTAAGTAGCATTAGAGATTTATCTATAGTTCATGATTCTTCCTTTTCTTAGGAAAATAATATAATGTTGAAAATTAGCTACTTCCTTCTGCCCTCTGCAGTTTCCTAGGAGAAATTCACTTGTCATTAGAATGAGTATTCCCCTGTAAGAAATGCCTCACTTCTCTCTGACTGCTTTCAAGGCTTTTGGTTTTTGTTTTGGTTTTTGTTTTGGTTTTTGTTTTGTTTTGTTTGCCTTAGTTTTCAGAAGTTTAATTGTGATGGGCCTTGCCAAAGTTTTCTTTGGGTTTATTCTGTTTTAAGGTTCCCTATATTCTTGAATCTCTAGGTTTGTGTCTTTTGCTAAATTTGGGAAGCATTTATCCATTATTTCTTCAATTACCCTTTCCACCCTACTCCTCCTTTTCTCCTTGCTTTCTAGGATTCTGATGATATGAATATTGGGTCTTTTGTTATATTCCCATGGATCTCTGTGTCTCTGTTTATTTTTTTTTTCTAGTCTACTTTCTGTTTTCTCATACTGGGTAAACTCTGCTGATGTTTCCTCAAGTTCATTGATTCCCTACCATGTCATCTCCACTACTACTGAAGCCATCCACCAACTTTTTTATTCTTATTATCATATTTTTTCACTTCTATAATTTGCATTTAGATAATTTTTTATTATTTCCACCTCTTTGGTGAGATTTTCTTTTTTTTTTTTCCCTCAGTTGTTTCAAGAGAATTTGTAATTGATTATTAAAGCACTTTTATAATGGCTGCTTAAAATCCTTGTCAGATAATTTTTAGAGCTGATTCGTCTTGTTGTTGGCATCAGCTGATTGTCTTTTCTCATTCAAGTTGTGATTTCTTGATTCTTGGTAAGTGGAGTGATTTTTGGTTGTATCCTCGTCATTTCATCTGTTATGATAGGAAACTCTGGATCTTATTTAAATTTTATATTTAGCAAGCAATTATCCTGTTGTTTAGTACACAGGCTCTGGCTTATTGTTTTGGTTCCAAAAGGAGTTTAATTTTCAGAGGCTTTACAATATTATTTTGGTCTAGTTGGTTGATCAGGCACTGATGTGGTAGCTATTGGTCCCTGCTGATGCTGCCCAAGAAGACAGAAGAAGCTTCCTGAGGCAGGGAGCACTGTCTCTGGGTGGAAGGGAGGAGCCTCAGTCCATCTGGACTATGAGACTGCCCCTGGCCAGGTGGGGTTGTGGTGGGGTCCCACTTGCTAGTGTTGCCCAAGCTGCCTTATGTCTCTTGGTGAAGGAGAGCCTTTCCTCTGCAGCCTATTGTTACTGGGGTTCCCTATCCATCCCCCTTACAGGTGGTGCTGGGCTCACCTAGTGTAATCAAAGGGACTCCCATTCCATTGGGGGTAGGAATGAACCTCCCTTGCCTGAATGTTATTGCTAGATTGGGAGGTGAATGCATGTAAATTGCCCTCCTCTTGTATTATTTTTCTAGTCCTGGGATTCCAAACCAGTTTGCCTTCCTCTTCTTACCTGCCAGAGTTTTTCTTTGATTCCCTTTTGTATTATTATTTCCAGAATTTATAGTTAACCTTAGTATGGAGATGCAGGGAAAAATGAGTCTATGTGTCTTGTCCGGATCTCAAGTTGCTCCCTAACATGCCATGCTGAAAAAAGAAAGGAATTTGAGGTGAAGCAGTTTCAGCTTGGGATCCTTGTTTGACCACTAGTCTATATGACGTATATGATCCTACACATTGTAATCTTACCCTAATTCAGGCACAGTTCCAGACACTGAAGATGCAGTGGAGTGTAGGAGAGGTACTGATACAGGAAAAAAGAAAATGGGGCAAGAACGGATGGCCATGTCCCAGATCTCAGTTGAGTCCTGGGACACTGCCATGCCAAGTGTGGGTCCTTGGTGGCGTGCAGGAAAGAATTCGAGAGCAAACCACAGTAGATTTATTCAAAAGGGTGCATTCTCCATAGATAGAGTCCAGCTGTTTCAGAAGGCAAGAGAAAGGCCACAAGGCATGGGGTGGGTGTTTGAAGTAAAAGTAGTTACACACTCCATAGACAGAGTGTGGTCTGTCTCACTCAGAAGGGAGAGCAGGCTGTGAGTTTTTGCGGGGGTTGTTAGTTTTTATGGGCTCAGTAACTTCATATGCTAACAAGTGGGAGAATTATTCCAACTACTTTGGGGAAGGGGGTGGAATTCCCAGGAATTGGGCCATCACCCACCCTTTGACCTTTCATGGTGAGCCTTGAAACTAGTCCTGGCAGCCTATGGGAGTCCCATTTAGCACGCTATTGTATTTCAATGAGTGTATATTGAAGTTCAAGTTCTACTGGGTCTTCCACCATCTTGGTGCTAATTGCTGTGTGATTCTTTTAATGGCTGTGCCCTGCCCCCTTCTCTCCTGTCTCAGTAAGATCCCTGCTCTCATGACACTTTGTTCTTGTGACATACCAAGAGAATCAACAGGGAACCTGAAAATAAATTATTCCAGAGGATGGTGATTTTTATGAGAAAAATAAGACATAGTAATGCAAAAGAATAGCTGCGATAGGCACTTAGAAGAATATATTTCAGACATTCAACAAGGGTCCATCCGAGGAGGTGATGTTTCATTCATTTATTCATTCCAATGATTCAGCCACATTTATTGAGCTCTTACTAGGTCCTGGGTATACATTTGAACAAAGACCTCAGTGATGAGAAGGCCCTGACTATTTGAAAATTTGAGGGAATAACCTTTAAGGCTTTTTTTTTAACTATAGAAAAAGCCCAGGTGATGGGAAGAATCTGTACAAGATTGCAGAACAAAGAAAGGTGACCAGTGTGGTTGGAATGTTATGAATGAGGGGGAGTATTTATGGTTGTGATCCAAAAGGTAGGCTGAGAAACCATTTATGTGGGGTCTCTGGGACTGCAATATTGAACTCAGTTTTATTCTGCCAATATTGGGAAGTGTTTGGAGAGTTTAAACAGGTAAATGATACAATCTATGTGTGCTTTACCATTATTCTAGCTGTGTTTCTAAGGAATGGGATGTAGGCGAGTAAAACTAGAAACTGGACCACCAGTTAAAAAATGATTTCAGTAATCCAAGTAAGAAATAATGAAACTTGAGAGGCAGCTGTGGAAAAAGAGCAGTTGTAGATTGGAGATATATTTTGCAGTTTTGAGCAGGCAAGTTTTTCTGAAGGATTGACTCCATGAAGTTAGGAAAAAGGAGAGGTCAGTTTCAGACTTCAGCTGGATGATAGGAGCCACGTTAGACATCAGGAGGTTGGGAGAGGAGATTGTATTAGAGTTGGGGTCAGAAGTAAATAGAGTTGTTCTGGGTAAGTTAAGTTTCAAAGTCTGAGTAGAAGGCATCCATGGAGATGTACTGTAAGGAGTAAATATCATGGGGTTCAGGGCTGTAAGTCTGGGTATCACAACATTTAGAAGATATCTAAGGCAATAGGACTGCAGGGAATCATCTAAGGGGGAATTACAGAAAGAAAAGTAATGTGAACTACACCGTAATTTTAAAGTCAGGAGAAGGAAGTGCATCCAGCAGAAAGAGACCAAGAAGGAACAGGAGAAGGTGAGGACAAAAATCAGGTAATTCAGTGTCAGAGAAGCCAAATGAAGAAAATAGTTCAAGAAGGAAGAAGTGTTCAACTTTGTCAAATGCTTTAGCAAGATAAAGATGAATAACTGACTGATAAATGTGATAATTTGGAGGTATTAAATGGCCTTGACAAGAGTTATTTCAGTGGAGTAGTCATGATTATCATGAAAATCATTTATGTATGAAGTTCAGCATTCTACTGATTTTAATTACTTTTCCTTCTCTTAGTTTCAAGTGTAAAAGGGTTAAAATGATGCCTTTATGCTCATGTCACTCTTTTTCTGCGCATATCATTGGATAATTTTAAGGGTCAAATGACAACACGTGAAAAAAATTAACTTGCGCAATTTGCACAAATGCCCACTTAATATTTAATTTTCTTTTATTTGTTTGGAGGTAGATCTATTTTAAGCCAATGTGTACTCAACACATGCATCCAATGAAAGGATGCTTATTTCTGTAAAAAATAAGTTTGATCCAATAAGAATTGCCTCTATGTCATAGATATTTAAGTAGCTGGACTTCAAATACACATGAAAATTTGCAAAAAAAACCAAAACAAAACATTATTTTAAAACTAAATGTTGAGCCATACTTTTCAAGGGTGATAGATTTGTGCATTATAAAGGTGCTTCCTTAGTTTATTTTCAGAGGTTAACTTACTTTCATAAAAGCCACGCCTGCTGACATTTCCATAATGACAACCACAACTTAAGTCACAGCAGGTAACAGTTAACCATTTTCAGGGCGTGGTACATCTCAGGCGCTTTATGCATATCTCATTTAATCTTCATAACCATCCTCTGATATAAGTAGTCTTACTGTCTACACTTTACAAGTGAAAAACTGAGTCTCAGAGAAACTAAGCAGTTTGTCCAAGAACTACAGATAGTGTGAGTCACTTTTAAAAATTAAATCTTTTTCAATCTGTTGTTCTCACTCTTAACGCAATTCCACCTTTTCATTTTGGGGTGTGCTGATAGGTTTAGATACAGTATGATGAGGGTTCTGGAGTACCTGCGACAAAATTTTCTAGATTTGCGACCAAACCCAAGTTTTGTTTATTCTGAGAAAAGAACAACTTTACATAGGAAAAAAAAAAGCTAGGAGGTAGGCCAGAACATTGGATCAAGGAGAGAAAGGACTTGAGATATGGTGAAACCATTTGCAAAATGTGGAACTGTACCCCAAACAGAATGTGCATATAAAAGATGGACAGGGGAGATAGCCAGGCCATAGGTAAATAAAACATAATATGTCTTGCTTGTCAGTTCAATAAGCAGGAGCGAGTTCTAGGAGTCCCACTTCGGGGATGCTGAAACTTAGG